>NW_016847451.1:0-666 GCF_001698545.2 Rhinopithecus bieti | reverse complement strand
TCCCAGGGATGAAGCTGATTTGATTGTGGTGGATAAGCTTTCTGATGTGCTGCTGGATTCGGTTTGACAGTATTTTATTGAGGATTTTCACATCAGTGTTCAAAAGGGATATTGGTCTAAAATTCTCCTTTTTTGTTGTGTCTCTGCCAGTCTTTGGTATCAGGATGATGCTGGCCTCATAAAATGAGTTATGGAGGATTCCCTGTTTTCTATTGATTGGAATAGTTTCAGAAGGAATCGTACCAGCTCCTTTTGTACCTTTGGTAGACTTAGGCTGTGAATCCATCTGGTCCTGGACTTTTTTTGGTTTATAGGCTATTAATCACTGCCTCAGTTTCAGAGCCTGTTATTGGTCTATTCAGAGATTCAAATTCTTCCTGGTTTAGTCTTGGGAGGGTGTATGCATCTAGGAATTTATCCATTTCTTCTAGATTTTCTAGTTTACTTGTGTAGAGGTGTTTATAGTATTCTCTGATGGTAGTTTGTATTTCTGTGGGATTGGTGGTGATACCCCATTTATCATTTTAATGTGTCTATTTGATTTTCTCTCTTTTTTTCTTTATTAGTCTTGCTAGCTATCAATTTTGCTTTCAATCTTTTCAGTAAAACAGCTCCTGGATTCATTTATTTTTTGAAGGGTTTTTTGTATCTCTATCTCCTTCAGTT
>NW_016847450.1:0-446 GCF_001698545.2 Rhinopithecus bieti | reverse complement strand
TTTTATTTTATTTTATTTTATTTTATTATTTTATTTTATTTTATTTTTTTATTTTATGTTGAGGCAGAGTCTCGTTCCATTGCTCAGGCTAGAGTGCAGTGGCACGATCTTGGTCCACTGCAACCTCCGCCTTCTGGGTTCAAGCAATTCTCCTGCCTCAGCCTCCCGAGTAGCTGGGACTACAGGCATGTGCCACCATGCCCGGCTAATTTTTGTATTTTTAGGAGAGATGAGGTTTCACCATGCTGGTCAGGCAGGTCTTGAAATCCTGACCTCATAATCCGCCTGCCTCGGCCTCCCAAAATGTTAGGATTACAGGTGTGAGCCACTGCACCTGGCAGGAATTTTATTTTTGAATAATATACTACTTTTTTGTTTCATTTTATTATAGGTACATTAATAAAAGTATTAATTGTGATCAGTTGTTATTTTCATAAGTCTTGTTT
>NW_016847449.1:0-209 GCF_001698545.2 Rhinopithecus bieti | reverse complement strand
AAAACTACAAAAAATTAGCCGGGCGAGGTGGCGGGCGCCTGTAGTCCCAGCTACTTGGGAGGCTGAGGCAGGAGAATGGCGTGAACCCGGGAGGCGGAGCTTGCAGTGAGCCGAGATTGCGCGACTGCACTCCAGCCCGGGCGACAGAGCAAGACTCCGTCTCGGAAAAAAAAAAAGAATGACACAATGGACTTTGGGGACTCAGGGTG
>NW_016847448.1:0-1088 GCF_001698545.2 Rhinopithecus bieti | reverse complement strand
CTTTTCACCATAGGCCTCAAAGCATTCCCTGATATCCCTTGCAGATTCCACGAAAACAGTGTTAGCAACGTCTCCATGAAAAGAAAGGTGTAAATCTGTGAGATAAATTCACACATCACAAAGCAGTTTCTCATAAAATTTCTTTCTAGCTTTTTCTGAGAATATTTCCTTTGTCACCATATTCTTCAATGTGATCCAAAATATCCATTCTCAGATTCCCCAAAAACAGTGCTGCCAAACTGATCCATGAAAGAATTGTGTAACTCTGTGAGATGAATAAACGCATTACAAAGTGGTTTCTCAGAATGTTTCTTTCTACTTTTTCTATGAGGACATTTCCTATGTCACCATAAATTTCAATGCGCTCCAAAATATCACATTTATGATTCCAAGAAAACAGTGTTAGTAAACTGCTCAATGAAATGAATGGTGTAAGTCTATGAAATGAACTCACACATCACAAAACATTTTCTCAGAATGCTTGTTTTTGGTTTATCTGTAAGTATATTTCCTGTCACCATAAACTTCAATGCTCTAAGCAATATCGCAGTGTAGATTCCAAGAAAACAGTGTAAGCAAACTGCTCAATGCAAAGTATAGTGTAACTCTGTGAGTTGAATTGACACATCAGAAAGAAGTTTCTCAGAAAGTTTCTTTCCAGTTTTTATTTGAGGATATTTTTTGTCATTGTAAGCCTTAACGCACTCCAAAATATTAAACAGCAAATTCTAAGAAAATAGTGTTAGCAAACTGCACGATGTAAAGAACAGAGTAATTCTGTGAGATGAATTCACGTATCAAAGGAGTTTCTCAGAAACCTTGTTTCTAGATTTAAACTCAGGATATTTCCTTTCTCACCATAGGACTCAATGTGCTCCCAAATATCCTATTGCAGATTAAACGAAAACAGTGTCATCAAACTGCTCAATGAAAAGAACCGTGTAATTCTCTCAGATGAATTCACACATCCCAAAGCAGTTTCTTAGAAAGCTTCTTTCTAGTTTTTACCTGAGGATATTTCCTTTTACACTATAGGCCTCAATGCACTCCCAAATATCCCAACGCAGATTCAGTGGAAACAATTTTAG
>NW_016847447.1:0-230 GCF_001698545.2 Rhinopithecus bieti | reverse complement strand
ATTATTATACTTTAAGTTCTAGGGTACATGTGCATAACATGCAGGTTTGTTACATATATATACTTGTGCCATGTTGGTGTGCTGCACCCATCAACTCATCAGCACCCATTAACTCGTCATTTACATCAGGTATAACTCCCAATGCAATCCCTGCCCCTACCCCCTCCCCAGAATAGGCCTCGGTGTGTGATGTTCCCCTTCCCGAGTCCAAGTGATCTCATTGTTCAGTT
>NW_016847446.1:0-1088 GCF_001698545.2 Rhinopithecus bieti | reverse complement strand
AAAAAAAAATGGGCAGAAGGTTCGAACAGACATGTCACCAAAGAGAGTATATGGAGGGCAATGGCGCTCGTGGAAGAGCTCAACACCCCAGTTATCATTCGGGAAAAACAAATTGAGCCACAATGAAATACTGCAACCCATCTATTAGAATGGCTAATTTGTTTTGGAGTCTCACTCTGTTGCCCAGGCTGGAATGCAGTGGCACAATCTCGACTCACAGCAATCTCCACCTCCCAGGTTCATGTAGTTCTTCTGCCTCAGCCTCCTGAATAGCTGGGACTACAGGCACCGGCCGCCATGCCAGGCATTTTTTTTTTTTTTTTTTCCCGCATTTTAATAGAGACGGGGTTTCACCGTGTTGCCCAGGCTGGTCTCGAACTCCTGAGATCGGGCAATCTGCCCGCCTTGGCCTCCCAAAATGCTGGGATTACAGACATGAGCCACTGCACCAGGCTAATATTTTTTAAAACCTGGCAATACCAAGTACTGACAGGGATTTAGAGCAGCTTCTGCCACATTCTGCTGGTGCAAGTGGCACAGGCACCTTGGAAACCGACTGGCAGCTTTTTATCAGTAAACATAAGCTTCCTTATTACCCACAAATTTCACTGCTCGGTATTCACCCAAGAAAAATGAAAACTTAGGTCCACACGAAACCCATGTACAAAAGTTTATAGCACTTATGTATATAGGTATGTATGTATGTATTTTGAGACCGAGTCTCTCTCTGTCACCCAGGCTGGAGCGAACTGTCGCGATCTCGGCTCACTGCAAAATTTGCCACTCAGGTTCAAGCGATTCTCGTGCTTGAGCAACGCAGGGCTGTTGCCTGAATCTTGGGGTGGATTTTTGGAAACAAGGCCAATTAGGTCACTAATTAATTTCATTTAGTAGCGCAAGCAGAGGTTCCAATCAGATTTAAAACTTACTTTTGGCCAGGCGTGGTGGCTCAAGCCTGTAATCCCAGCACTTTGGGAGGCCGAGACGGGCGGATCACGAGGTCAGGAGATCGAGACCATCCTGGCTAACCCGGTGAAACCCCGTCTCTACAAAAAAAAAAAAAAAAAAACTAGCCGGGCGAGGTGGCG
>NW_016847445.1:0-1114 GCF_001698545.2 Rhinopithecus bieti | reverse complement strand
CATTTTTCTCCATTTTCTATAAAGTTTTTCTAAATATACTATCTTGATTTTCACCACAAGTGCCTTGGGCAATAAACTGGAAAATAGAGTCCTGGAGAGGTTGTGACAACTTTTTCACCGCCACACTGCTAGTTAATAATAAAGCCAGCAACTAACATTTAAGGACCCAGTTTCCTAGTCTAATAAATTTAAGTGTAAAATGAGAGACTCAGGATGTTTGTGCTAGACCATATTGAATACTGAGGCTCAAATTTTAAATTTAATCTTACAAGGAGATTTTGGAAAACATGCTACCAAAATATTTGGATGTGAAGGCTTGTATATCTTAATGTGTCTGTGAAATGACTTATGAATAATTGAAGGCAGGTAAAATTGCATATTAGGTGGTATCTAAAAGGCTGGAACCATAAATTCCTTTTTACTCATAATCAAATCCTTATAAGGAGTTTGGTTTATGGCTTCATATATGGCACTGTTGTTATCTCATTGAATTTCACCTGCAGAAAACAAACATTGCAGTAGACTCCTGACAGACTTTGCAATTGGATTATGAGATATCTATGTAAAGCAAATGTTCATTCTTTTCAGGATTTATTGCATGACATGCTTTCCCACTGACAAAACGGAGCAGCTTTAGGTGACCAAGCAGTCTCTTCAATATACTATGTAAAACCTGGATGCAGACAGTAGGCTATAAAATGAAAAACTGACTAAATATTTGGCCTAAATTAGCCTGAATAATAGAAAGAACATAAAATCTGGAGGAAAACTGGATGAACTAAAAAATCCCAAAGTAGATTTGAACAAGCAGTCAGCAGTGTCCTGAAATTTATTATCGTAACTGTCAGTTGTGCAATAGACCATATGAAATGATTTGGTGATTTCAGTCTCATTCCCAATGGGTAAATGTTCACATCATTACAATCATTGTGAAAACAGGAAGCTTGTTTGCACTCTCAGTAGAGAAATCAAGAAACTAATGGGGCACAAAGAACCTATTCACTGGAAGTGGTCCCTCTAGGTGAGTCTGAGGGCACATTTTAGGGACAACAACTTTTCTTTTCATAAACTCTTGAGTATAAATACTCTGACTTCATAAAGAACTCTAGCCTAC
>NW_016847444.1:0-1286 GCF_001698545.2 Rhinopithecus bieti | reverse complement strand
ACAGTCTTATTCTGTCTCCCAGGCTGGAGTGCAGTGGTGTGATCTCTGCTCACTGCAGCCTCCACCTCCCAGGTTCAAGTGATTATCCTGCCTCAGTCTCCCTAGTAGCTGGGATTACAGGCACATGCCACCACATTCAACTAATTTTGAATTTTTTAGTAGAGATGGGGTTTCATCATGTTGGCCAGGCTGGTCTCGAACTCCTGACCTCAAATGATCCACCCTCCCCACCCCAGCCTCCCAAAGTGCTGGGATTACAGGTATGGGTCACCACGCCTGGCTAGAAAATAAAAGAGGATATTAAGTGGTTTTATTAGTCAGGATTCTCTAGAGGGACACAACTAACAGTATATATATATATTTATATATATGTATGTAAAGAGGATTATATATATATATATATGTAAAGGGGAGTTTATTAAGTATTAATGCACACAATCACAAGGTCCCAAAATAAGCCATCTGCAAACTGAGAAGCAAGGAGAGCCAGTCCAAGTCCCCAGACCAAAGAACTTGAAGTCCAGTGTTCAAGGGCAGGAAGCATCCGGCATGGGAGTAAGAAGTAGGCTGGGAGGCCAGTCTATTCACGTTTTTTCTGTCCGCTTTATATTCTAGCTGCACTGGCAGCTGATTAGATGGTACCCACCCAGATCGAGGGTGGGTCTACCTTTCCCAGCCCACTAACTCAAACGTTAATCTCCTTTGGCAATACCCTCACAGACACACCCAGGATCAATACTTTTGCATCCTTCAACCCAATCAAGTTGACACTCGGTATTAATTAACTATCACAGTGGTGATGACTGCTCTGGAGAGAAATACATTGGGGAAGGGGGATATAGATTGTGTGTGGAGATGGATACTGCAGTCTTACAGTGGCCAGAGAGGGCTGCATTGAGAAGGTAACATTAGTTACTTTGTTTTTTGAGACGCAGTCTCGCTCTGTTGCCAAACCAGGCTGGAGTGCAGTGGCACAAACTCGGCTCACTGCAACCTCCGTCTCCCCGATTCGAGCAATTCTCCTGCCTCAGCCTCCCTAGTAGCTGGGATTACAGGCACGCACCACCACACCCAGCTAATTTTTTGTATCTTTAGTAGAGACGGGGTTTCGCCATATTGCCAGGCAGGTCTTGAACTCCTGACCTCATGATCCGACAGCCTCGGCCTCCCAAAGTACTGGGATTACAAGCAGCGTGAGCCACCACTCCAGGCCTGATTTTTTTTTTATTGGGTTGAAGGATGCAAAATTTTTTTTTTTTTTTTTTTTTTTAAGAAAACGGTCTCAG
>NW_016847443.1:0-670 GCF_001698545.2 Rhinopithecus bieti | reverse complement strand
AATTGATCTGTCTTAGAGATGGGGGTGGGTGAGTTTACTATGTTGCCCAAGTTTACTATGTTGCCTCGAACTCCTGGGCTCAAGTGATCCTCTTGCCTCAGCCTCCAGAGCAGCTGGGACTACAGGCCCGCACCACCACGCTCGGCTAACTTTTAAATTTTTTGTAGAGACGGGATCTCACTATGTTG
Source organism: Rhinopithecus bieti (assembly GCF_001698545.2). NCBI lineage: Eukaryota > Metazoa > Chordata > Mammalia > Primates > Cercopithecidae > Rhinopithecus > Rhinopithecus bieti. Next base: position 482 of record NW_016847443.1, on the reverse strand, counting down.
CCCAGGCTGGTCCCCAACTTCTGGGCTTAAGCGATTCTTCCGTCTCGGCCTCCCAAAGTGCTGGGATTACGGGCGTGAGCCACTGCTAGTCTCAAAAAAAAATAATAATAAAGTTGAATTCTGCAGCGGTTTTATTTATTACAGGACGATGGCGGTCTGCAGGTGGCGCAGCAGCACTCCTGGTGCCTGGGCTGGGCTAGGGCGGGACCAGTGCTGGGGGCGGAGCCGGAGCTGGGGGCGGAGCCAAGACGCGGCAGGGGCGGAGTCAGCAGCTGCGGCGCAGCGCGGCCTGTGCGGCCCACGGCGTCCTACCGCCTCCGGCCCCGCCTCTCAGGGCGGGACGTGCGTGGCGATTGGCGAGTGCGAGCGAGAGGCGGTCGCTATTGGCCCGCGGCGCTGTCGGCTCGGCGGGCGGTGCCCGGACGCAGGTGCCGGCCGGAGCGGAGCTAGTGGCGCCTACGGGCCGGGCCGGGCCGGGACCC
>NW_016847442.1:0-670 GCF_001698545.2 Rhinopithecus bieti | reverse complement strand
CTTTGTGAGTAACCTGACCTTTCTCTCTGGCAGCCCTTAACATTTTTTCCTTCATTTCACCTTTGGTGAATCTGAGAATTATGTATCTTGGAGTTGCTCTTCTCGAGCAGTATCTTTGTGGCATTCTCTGTATTTCCTGAATTTCAGTGTTGGCCTGCCTTGCTAGGTTGGGGAAGTTCTCCTGGATAATATCCTGAAGAGTGTTTTCCAACTTGGTTCCATTCACCCCAGCACTTTCAGGTACACCAATCAGACATAGATTTGGTCTTTTCACATAGTTCCACATTTCTTGCAGGTTTTGTTCATTTCCTTTTACTGTTTTTCCTCTAAACTTCTTTTCTCACTTCATTTCATTCATTTGATCTTTAATCACTGATACCCTTTCTTCCAGTGGATCGAATTGGCTACTGAAACTCGTGCATGTATCACATAGTTCTCGTGCCGTGGTTTTCAGCTCCAACAGGTCATTTAAGGTCTTCTCTATACTGTTTATTCTAGTTAGCCATTTGACTAATCTTTTTTCAAGGTTTTTAGCTTCTTTGCAATGGGTTCGAACATTCTCCTTTAGCTCAGAGCAGTTTGTTATTACCGATCATCTGAAGCCTTCTTCTCTCAACTTGCTAAAATCATTCTCCATCCAGCTTTGTTCCATTGCTGGCGAGGAGCTGCG
>NW_016847441.1:0-669 GCF_001698545.2 Rhinopithecus bieti | reverse complement strand
AGGCGGGGACGGAGGCGGGGTTTGGCTTACATGTTACTTCCAGGAAGCCCTCCTGGGGCCGCAAAGACAGGGTGAAGCGCCCCTCCTCTGCATGCACCGTACTTCCTCAGCTCAGCACAGACTTCCCTGTACTGTGAGGGCTCTTCCCCCAGCAGCAACTAGAGCACCACGTCTGCTACACAGAGAGCCCTCAACCAACCTCTGGGAAGGCCATCGCCCAGCCTCTCTGTCCTCTGTCACCCGAGGGCCTAGCAAACAGCCAGGTCCATGGCAGATGCTCAGCGACCCTGGACCTCCCTGTGAGATCCGCGGCCAGTCCTGCCTAGGCCTCTTTTCCGTCCTAGGTGGCCCTCTTCACATGCCATGCCCCGGCCCCATCTGGACCTTCCCTGCCGCGTCCCCTTCGGCGCCTCTCCTCCACCCAGCTCCCCTCCCGAGGACCCCTCCCTCACCCAGCTGCCCTCCTCTACCTCCACCTAGCTGAGAACTGAGAACCCTTTACCCGCCAGCCCTCCCCAAACGGGAACCCCACCGCGTCCTTCCCGCACCGATTTTGCCCGGCGGGGCATCTCCGCCAGCAGCGGCGGCGGCGAGGAGCGCGGTCAGCGCGGCGAGCAGCTGTGCTGCGCGGGCCATGGCGGGCGGCGAGCTGGCAGCACGCTGGGTTCG
>NW_016847440.1:0-225 GCF_001698545.2 Rhinopithecus bieti | reverse complement strand
AGACACACACACACAGACACACATGCACACACACACATGCACACATGCACACATGCACACACACAGACACACATGCACACATGCACACACACAGACACACATGCACACATGCACACATGCACACATGCACACACACACATGCACACATGCACACATGCACACATGCACACGTGCACACATACACATGCACACATGCACACATGCACACGTGCACACATGCACACA
>NW_016847439.1:0-230 GCF_001698545.2 Rhinopithecus bieti | reverse complement strand
CTATGGAAAAGTAATGATTTTAGTTGCTTAGGGCAACTACTTATGTTTTATGCCTGTGATTACTCTCAATAAGATTATCACTATCAATAAAAATCAGATTAATTTTTTTAAAGTCTTATTTAATTATTATACTAAGGTTTGGTGTCATACACTGAGATGCCATAGCTGCTGCTTCTTCTGACATGGTTGTCTATCTACAACTTGGTAGTTATAGAATTGTTCTTTTTTTT
>NW_016847438.1:0-206 GCF_001698545.2 Rhinopithecus bieti | reverse complement strand
AAAATAAAATAAAATAAATAAAATACTACTTTTAGCACTAGACTAGGTATGGGGGATAGAGTACTGAACAAAGCAAAAAAACAAGAGAAAGGAAATATCCTAATACAAAAACTAGAAAGAAGCTTTCTGAGAAATTTCTTTGTGAAGGGTTAATTCATCTCACAGAGTTACCAATTTTTTTTTCATGGAACAATTTGTTATTACTG
>NW_016847437.1:0-1115 GCF_001698545.2 Rhinopithecus bieti | reverse complement strand
CCTTGCTGAAAGACAACAAAAATATCTACTTCAGAAAGGAAAAAATAATAATTTCAGAATAAAAGTATAGGACAAAACAAACAATGGTGAGCATAGAAACTGAAAATATGTTTACAAATTTAAAAGCACTGAGTATAAAAATAAACAATAGTGATAGTTGAGGATGATTTAATAATAAAGTTAATACACTAGACAACAAGATGGAAGAAGGGATGATGACAAGTATTTGTTTTCTTGCATCGTTTAGAAAAATACAGAGTGACTGATGTTAGACTCCGTTGTTACATTTATCTATAAACATTTAAGGGGTCACATATTGATTTAAATTTTTTTAAGTTACTAGAAGATCAGAAATAAAATGTACGACTTCCAAAGGAGTAAAGGGTAAAAATAAAAATAAAGAAAACTTGATTCATAATAAGAATCATCGTTGGCAGTTCCTAAAATAGTAAAACACACAGTTACAATATGACCCAGCAACTCGACTCCTATGTATATGCCCAAGAGAACTGAAAACACGAAACCTTGTATGTGAATGTTCATAACAGCGTTATTCACAATAACCAAAGAGTAAAAACAACCCAAATGTGTATCAACCGATAAATGGACTAACAAATGGCACTATGTCTATACAATAGAATATCATTCAGCCATAAAAAGGAACGAACTGCCTATAAGCTGACTGAGAGAAAAAAGGAATGAAGTGCCAATCCATGCTACAACATGAATGAACCTTGAAAACATTATGCTAAGCGAAAGAAGCCAGACATAAAAGCCCACATATTTTATGATTCTATTTCTGTGATGAGTCCAGAATGGACAAATTCATAGAGACAAAAAGTAGGTAAGTGACTGCCACGGGTTGGAAGAGAGGGGAACATGAAGTGACTTTCAATGTGTATGAAGTTTCTTTACTGGATGATGAAAGTGTTTTAAAATTAGATTGTAGTGATGTTTGCAAAGCACTGTGAATATAACAAGAGCTATTGAATTTTGCATGTTAAAAGCAGGAATTGCATACAATGCACATTATGCCTCAATAAATCTGTTATTAAAAAATAAAACAATAATGTCCAAATATATCAGTAATCACAACAAAAGAAAATGAATTAAAC
>NW_016847436.1:0-2037 GCF_001698545.2 Rhinopithecus bieti | reverse complement strand
GCATCGCCGCGCCTCTTACCGACCCCAACCCTGACGCCGACGCGGCCGCCGTCGCAGCAGCCACCGCCACCGCTACAGCCCGGCCGCGCCCTGGCCCCGCCCCGGCCCCGCCCCGCGGATCCCTGCGATTGGCTTCGCCTTGCCTGCCCCGCTTCTGGCTCCGCCCCTTCCCGCGCCCGCCGACCCTCGGGATTGGTTCTTCTCCTGCCGTTTTCCGCGATTGGCTCCGCCCTGCCGCCGTTCACAATCGCACCCGCCCCTCCCCGCGCCGGAAGCGACCGTCACGCGCAGGCTCACTTCCTGTTTGCAGGACTAGAAGGGGCGGGGCCGAAGCCGGTTGCCAGGGTGTCTCGGAGCGGCCCGGAAGGAGGGGCTGGGAGTCCTGGAGCCCCTTGGCCCGCGGGGAAAGCGGGTGACCCGCCCTGCAAGTGGGATGCCCCCTTCGGCCTTCTGGAGCGCAGGCGGGAACTCGCACTGCACGGAGGGTCGCGGTGCCCGGGAGTTGAGGTTGGAGGATGCGGAGCGGTGGCCCCGGTGCACCGAAGGGGAGTTCGCACGCCGGGCAGCCGTCTCCTGCCGGGACCCGGCGTTCGTCACACACGGCGCATTCGTGACGGACCAACAGCGCAATGCACTCTGAGGCGGGAGGGTAGAAAGTGCTGGAGTGCGCGCCCGGGCCCCGGCTGTCGCAGCTCTCAGGCTGTCGCGAGCCTTCAGCGAGCCAGTGCGCACAGAAGGCTGCCCAGAGCTCCCGGTCAGCGCTCGCAGTTCGAGGTGGAACGTGTGTGTGCCCTGCGCTAGCCCCAGTTCCCGGAGGTGCCCCCAGCGCGTGTGGAGGGGGCGATGAACGGACCCGCAGTCTGGAGGAGGCTGCGGGAAGGAGGCGCAGAGTCCAGGGGTCAGGGTTACCTTCGGGCAGGAGAACAGATCCCTCTGCTCGGAGGTGAGGAAGACACACGAGGCTGGGTGCACCCAGGCGAGGAGAGTGAGGTGGGGGGAGAAAGAGTTCAGGGTCCATCTGTTTCCTTCAGTCAAGGAGTGGGGATGGAGCGGAGTGTTGGTAAAGATAGACAGTTTAGAATCACCGGAATGAGAAACGGGCAGAGAGAGCTGATCAGGGAAGGGCATAGGGATCTCTGAGCAGCTGCGAGACCCCAGGGAAGTTTGCAGTGGCGCCTCCCACGCGGCATCTGGGGGAGTGGGAGAAACCAATGCGGGGCTGGTCTAGACGGAGGAGTTTGCTGGTTAGCAGTGGTCAAAGACCAGGGAGAGGCCGGGCGCGGTGGCTCAAGCCTGTAATCCCAGCACTTTGGGAGGCCGAGACGGGCGGATCACGAGGTCAGGAGATCGAGACCATCCTGGCTGACACGGTGAAACCCCATCTTTACCAAAATACAAAACTAGCCGGGCGAGGTGGCGGGCGCCTGTAGTCCCAGCTACTCAGGAGGCTGAGGCAGGAGAATGGCGTAAACCCGGGAGGCGGAGCTTGCAGTGAGCTGAGATCCGGCCACTGCACTCCAGTCCGGGGACAGAGCGAGGCTCCGCCTTAAAAAAAAAAAAAAAAAAAAAAAAAGACCAGTGAGAAAAGGGAGGCCAAGATCCTTGAGGGAGTGTTTACCCAAGAAAGGTGGAGTGCAGGGATTCTGCTCCACTTGCCAGCAGACAGGCCAGCCTGCCAAAGTTGCGTGGGCGCTGGCAGAAACAGGCAATACCCCGGAGTCAGAGACGAAAGACTACAACGGGAAATGGGCGACGCTGATGTGCCCAGACACATGTTGCACCACAGTGGGTGCGCTACAAAACGGGACCCTGGAGCTTGTGGACCAATGTGGTCTTTGTCCCAGAGGGAGGCTGTCTCCCCGGCAAGGGTGCCCACTGCAAGCACAGTCCTGAGAAATGGCCCAGAAAAGAGTGGTCAGGGCAATGTGTTCTTGGCACGCCCAGCAAGACCTGCCAGAGGGACTTACAGACGAGTGTCTCCCAGCTACCTCACCACCGGGGACCTTGAGGTCCAAGTGTCCAGTCTGGTTAGAAATG
>NW_016847435.1:0-445 GCF_001698545.2 Rhinopithecus bieti | reverse complement strand
CAAGGTGATCCAAAATATCCCTTCTCAAATTCTCCAAAAACAGTGTTACCAAACTGTTCTGTGAAAAGAATGGTGTAATTCTGTAAGATGAATTCACACATCACACAGCTGTTTCTCAGACCGCTTCTTTCTAGATTTTAACTGTGCATATTTCTGTTTTCTCCATATTCCTCAATGCTCTCCAGAATATCCCATTGCAGATTCCACGCAAAAAGTGTTAGCAACCTTCTCAATGAAAAGAACTTGGTAACACTGTGAGATGGATTCACACATCACAAAGCAGTTTCACAGAAAGCTTCCTTTTGATTTTTATCTGAGGATATTTCCTCTTTCACCATAGGTCTCAAGGCACTCCTAAATAACCCTTGGCAGATTCCATGACAACAGTTTGAGCAAACGGCTCCATGAAAAGAAAGGTGTAACTCTGTGAAATGAAATAACACAG
>NW_016847434.1:0-445 GCF_001698545.2 Rhinopithecus bieti | reverse complement strand
TGCTTGTTATCATTCCCAAATCACGTTCACATTTAAGAAGTCATTACACATTTTCTGATGTATTTTATCTAAACAAAGACATTTCTTGCTTTTGGAACCAAATGAAGACAGGTTTTTCATATCCCACTAAGTGACAAGTTCCAGTCAGTACACAAAGATAAGATCTTCACAGTTGGTAGTTGAACAGGTGACCAGAAGCATGGAAAATGCAGTTTTTCAAACTGAGAAACACAGATTTGGAAGAAAGCTTACAATTCTTTTACTGAGTCTAAGTAATTCATCTGCCTTGGGAAGGGACACAGACAGCCAGATTAAGTAACCTTTTGCATGTTCACAAGTCAACTAGCAGCAAAACAGAGAAATTAACTTGCTTCTAATACTCTAGGTCTTGCTTCCCACAAACCACAAATGCTTCATGAAAATACTTTTAAATGTCTCCTAAAAC
>NW_016847433.1:0-282 GCF_001698545.2 Rhinopithecus bieti | reverse complement strand
TAGTATACGGAATGGAATGGAATGGAATATGGAACGGAATGGAATGGAATTGAATGGACTACAATGGAATAGTAAACGGAATGGAATGGAAAATGGAATGGAATGGAATATGGAACGGAATGGAATATGGATTCGATAGGAATATGGAATGGAAGTGAATGGAATAAAATGGAATAGAATGGAATGGGATATAAAATGGAATGGATTGGAATGGAATGGAATGGAATATGGAATGGAATGGAGTATGAAAATGAATGGAATATGGAATGGAATGGAATGGAA
>NW_016847432.1:0-674 GCF_001698545.2 Rhinopithecus bieti | reverse complement strand
TCAGATCTCTTGGAAGACTACAGGGCCATAGGAAAGATCCTCTGATACAAATGAGAAACAAGCTTTCGGAGAAACCTCATTGTGATCTGTGAATTCGCCTCACAGAGTTACAATTTTCCGCTCATGAAGCCGTTCTCTAAGGCTGTTCTCATGGAATTTGCAAAGCAATATTTGGGAGCCCATTCAGGACTATGGTGAAAAAGGAAATATCTTCAGATGAAAACTGGAAAGAAGCGTTCTGAGAAACTGCATTGTGACCTGTGAATACAACTCACAGAGTTACACTTTCCTTTTCATTGAAACGTTGGCTAACACTGATTTCGTGAAATCTCCATCGTGATATTTCTTAGCACAATGAAGCTTAGGGTGACAAAGGAAATGTCCTCAAATAAAAACTAGAAAGTAACGTTCTGATAAACCTCTCTTTGATGTGTGAATTCATCTCTCCGAGTTACAACTTTGTCTTCATGAAACAGTTTGCTAACACTCTTGTCGTGGAATCTGAGAAGTGATACTTTGGAGTGCACTGAGGCCCATGGTGAAAACGGAAATATCCTCAGATAATAACTGGAAAGAGGCTTCTTGAGAAATTCCTTTCTGATGTGTGAATTCATCGCACAGAGATTCGCCTTTCCCTTGTTGTAGCAGTTTGCTTACCGTGTTCTCGTGAAATC
>NW_016847431.1:0-1025 GCF_001698545.2 Rhinopithecus bieti | reverse complement strand
CTCCGCCTCCTGGGTTCAAGCGATTCTCCTGCTTCAGCCTAGTGAGTAGCTAGGATTACAGGTGCACACCACCATGCCCAGCTATTTTGTGTGTGTGTGTGTTTTTAGCAGAGACAGGGTTTCATCATGTTGGCCCGGTTGGTCTGGATCTCTTGACCTCGTGATCTGCCCTCCTCAGCCTCCCACAGTGCTGGGATTATAGGTGTAAGCCACCACACCTAGCCTAATTTTTTTGTTTTAACTGGGTTATTCTGACACTACTCTGGCAGAAGAAGGGGGCTATCAACTTGTTTGTGCCACAGGGAGATAAAAGTCCAGGTTTCCCACTTGGTCTCTGTTGATACCTATGGCATCAGATGGGCTCCTCCTTACTGTGGGGTGGGGTAAGAGTTTCAGCACCTACCCCATGTGGTCTCCATAGACATCATGAGAGGCCAGGGAGCTCCTTACTGGCCCATGGGATGAAAGTCTCAGTGTCTTACCTGGCCTTCTCTGGCACCACCCTGGGCAGGGCTACAGTGGGGGTGTTCATCACTTTGTTACAGCTTTATGAGGTGGGCAGAAGTCTAAGCTTCCCACTCAGCCTTTGCTGACGGAGATGGCATGGCAGGTGGGCCACAGTTTTCTTTTGTGGTGTTTGGCTGGAGTAGAGCAGTTACTCCTACAAGTTTTCTGTTGCTGTAGGTTGTCCTGTCCCTCGGTCTGTGGCCAGACTGAGCAGAATTTTACCAGGGTCTTTTTGTCCAAGCCTGTTGGTGTTTCCTGAGTGCAGGCTACTTTTGCTTCAAGTCTGGGATATATGAAGTTAAAAGAAAACCTATGGGCCGGGCGCGGTGGCTCACACCTGTAATCCCAGCACTTTGGGAGGTGGAGGCAGGTAGATCACGAGGTCAAGAGATCGAGACCATCCTGGTCAACATGGTGAAACCCCATCTCTACTAAAATACAGGGGTGGTGGCATGCACCTGTAGTCCCAGGTACTTGGGAGGCTGAGGCAGGAGAATCTCTTGAACCCGGGAGGCAGA
>NW_016847430.1:0-1105 GCF_001698545.2 Rhinopithecus bieti | reverse complement strand
CCCACCACCTCGCCCGGCTAATTTTTTTTTGTATTTTTAGTGGAGACGGGGTTTCACCATGTTAGCCAGGATGGTCTCAATCTCCTGACCTTGTAATCCGCCCGCCTCGGCCTCCCAAAGTGCTGGGATTACAGGCGTGAGCCACCGCGCCCAGCCTGTATTTTTTTTTTTTTTTAGTAAAACAGGTTTTATTTTTTGTTTGTTTGTTTTTGAGACGGTGTTTCACTCTTGTCACCCAGGCTAGAGTACAATGGCATGATCTCAGCTCACTGCAACATCCGCCTGCTGGGTTCAAGCAATTCTCCTGCCTCCCCTTCCCAAGTAGCTGGGATTACAGGCGCCTGCCACCATGCCTAATTTTGTACATTTTGTACTTTTAGTAGAGACGGGGTTTCACCATGTTGGCCATGCTGGTCTCGAACTCCTGACCTCGTGATCCGCCTGCCTCAGCCTCCCAAAAGCTGGCGTGAGCCACTGCACCTGGCGAGATGAGGTTTTTTAGCAGAGGTAGGGAAGAACAGAGTGAGACCCTGTCTCTAAAAAAAATAAATAAATTTTAAAATAATTAAACCTCTTTCCCTAAGCAGCCTGAGGTAAACTGTGAAAAGGCTCGCTATTCACTTGACCTGGAGAACCCCATGAAATCATGCAAATCAAGAGGTTCCAATCTTCCTGTTCACTTTAAGAACACTCGTGAAACTGCTCAGGCCATCAAGGGTATGCATATACGAAAAGCCACGAAGTATCTGAAAGATGTCACTCTACAGAAACACTGCATACCATTCCAACGTCACAATGGTGGAGTTGGCAGGTGTGCGCAGGCCAAGCAGTGGGATTGGACAGGTCGGTGGCCCAAAAGAGTGCTGAATTTTACTGCACATGCTTAAAACGCAGAGTGTAATGCTGAACTTAAGGATTTAGATGTAGATTCTCTGGTCATTGAGCATATCCAAGTGAACAACGCACCTGAGATGCACTGCCGGACCTACAGAGCTCATGGTCGAATTAACCCATACATGAGCTCTCCCTGCCACATTGAGATGATCCTGACTGAAAATGAACAGATTGTTCCTAATCCAGAAGAGGAGGTTGCCCAGAATTAAAA
>NW_016847429.1:0-1108 GCF_001698545.2 Rhinopithecus bieti | reverse complement strand
CCCCGCTCTGCTGGTGGTCCTAGGTGGAGGAGAACTGCACTTCCCAAAGTCTGGGGTGTGGTGGGAAGGGGATGAGGCAGGAGCAGCAAGCTGGGGAGATGGGACCCACCTCAGTCTCCAGCTTCATTTTCTTCTAATGTTTCCCCAGTGGTGGCATTTTCTGCAGTCTTGGAGGCCTTCTTTTTTTTTCTTTTTCTGGGTTTTTCGACTTGCAGAACTCTGGAGGAGGGTCTTTAGCTCTGCATCCTGGACCTCCATCTCAGACTTATGGAGGTCAGGCTGGAAGGGGCCACTGGTTATGAGCATGGGGCCATTGGGCACGAGCAGAACTGTAAATTTAAACTGGGCAGCAAATGCCCCCTCCTTCTCATAGAGAACATTAAATGGTTGCAGCAGTCCACGCTTGGGGCACTCCACCACACCCATCCGAGCCTTCTTCTCATCTTCAAATGCTCGGAAAGTAAACGGCGTAGCGTCAAAATGCCTTTCCACCTCACTGAAGAAGGCACGTCAGGTTTTCATTTTCAGTCCATACTGTCTGGAGGGGTCTCGTTTGTAAATAGTGGTTCTCTGTCCTGCATCCTTGGCCTTCCCTCTCCTGAGCTGAGGAGAACATCCACAGCATATGCTTCATGTACCTCAAATTCAGCTTTTTCACGGTCCTTCTTCTGCTGCTCTGTGGGATTCTGGGTAATGGATTTTTCTCCGTCGATGACGTGCTGCCTGAACTGGTGTGACAGGCATACCTTCTGTTGGCATGCAGTTAAATGAGTGGGCAACTTTGTTCCCGGCTTCTGTCACTTGTGTGTTCTGATTTCCAGGTTTGACCAGGCATAGGGCAGCTTCAGCACAATGGTGAGCTACCTTAATAACGTCTGCTTTCCTTCCTGTTATTTGGGTCCCCTGAGCTACGTCAACCACAAAAGTATGAGCTACATTAGCGGTGAAGCCGTCCGCATGGACCCCAAGGTCAATTTTTACCAAGTCACCTTCCTTGAGAATATAATCCTGGCCGCTCTTCAAAGGGGAGAAGTGACATACACAATTATATACCGAAATGCTGGTGGGAAAAGCAATACCTTTCTTCCTTTTCCTTTTTTTTTTTTTT
>NW_016847428.1:0-867 GCF_001698545.2 Rhinopithecus bieti | reverse complement strand
CACAGAGCTAACCTTTATTTTGATTCAGGAGTTTGGGAACACTGCTTTTGTAGAATTCAGGAATGTACATTTGGTGGATCATTGAGACCTATGGTAAAGAAGAAAATATCCCCAGATAAAAACTATAAAGAAGATATCTGTGAAAATTATTTGTGACGTGTCTATTAATCTCACAGTGTTAAGCCTTTCTTTTGATTCAGCAGTTTGAAATCACGGTTTTTGTACAATCTGCAAATGGACATTGGGAACTTATTGAGGCCAATGGTGAAAAAGTGATTATCCCCAGATAAAAAACAGAAAGAAACTATCAGAGAAACTGCTTTGTAATGTGTGGTTTCATGTCACAGAGTTAAGCCTTTCTGTTGGTTCAGCCTTTTGGAAACACTCTTTTTGTAGTATCTGCAAAGGACATTTCGGATCTCATTGAGGCCTATGACACAGAGTGAATATCCCACGATAAAAAGTAGAAAGAAGTGATCTGTGAAACTGCTTTTGATGTGTAAATTTATCTCACAGAGTTAAATCTTTATTTTGATTCAACAGTTTGGAAACACTGGTTTTGTAGAAACTGTGAATGGGCATTGGGGAACTCATTGAGGCCCATGGTGAAAACCTGATTATGCCCAGACTAAAAACAGAGAAGAAGATACCTGAGAAATTGCTTTGTAATGTGTGGTTTCATGTCACAGAGTTAAGCCTTTTCTTTTGATTCAGCACTTTGGACACGCTGTTTTTGTAGAATCCACAAAGGACATTTTGGATCTCAATGAGGCCTGTGGCACAGAGCAAATTAACCAAGATGAAAAGTAGAAAGAAGCTATCTGTGAAACTCCTTTTGATGTGTAAATTCATCTCAAAGAGTTAAAT
>NW_016847427.1:0-1060 GCF_001698545.2 Rhinopithecus bieti | reverse complement strand
CTTGGGTTTTTTCCCCTGAACTCTTGAAACCTGTGGATCTCAGGCTGAGACCAGAAGACAGCCTAGAGACACACACACAGACACACAGCCAGAAACACACACCCCACACATACCCCCAGAAACAAACACAAGGCCATAACCAAACCTTAAGGCTCCTCAGTACAAGCCAAGTGCTATCCTAAGAATTTTGTCAATTGTCTCCTTTAACCTCACAAGAACCCTTTGAGAGAGGTGCCATTCTCCCCATATGAGAAGTGAAGAACACTAAGAATGTTGTCATAAATATGCTCACACTCACACATGTAGAGGTACACACACACACACACACACACACACACAACCAGAAGTGAGTCATTATACTCTGGGGGGGTCACGAAACCCTTTGGAACTCTAACAGAAGCTACAAACCCTCTACCAGAAAAATGAACATGGCGCCAGGTGCGGTGACTCATGCCTGTAATCGCAGCACTTTGGGAGGCCAAGGTGACTGGATTACCTGAGGTCAGGAGTTCAAGACCAGCCTGGCCAACATGATGAAACCCCATGTCTACTAAAGATACAAGAAATTAGCCAGGCATGGTGGTGGGAACCTGTAATCCCAGTTACTTGGGAGGCTGAGACACGAGAATCCTTTGAACCCCCTGGTAGGCGGAGGTTGCAGTGAGCTGAGATGGCGCCATTGTCCTCCAGCCTGAGTGACAGAGAGAGACTCCATCTCAAAAAAAAAAAAAAAAAAAAGAGGGAGAGAGAGAGAGATGAACATGGCACATCCACTCAAAGATTTGCACCTGGTTTCAGAGCAGCTTCCTCAAAGTCCACCCTGAATTGCAGGTAAAAGGCCAGTCTTATGCAAATCTGTTGCAGTGGACATACGTGTCTGGGCTTAGGGACATATGAGAGCAAAGAGTATTCACCTGCCCTGTGCCCATGCTGGTGACCTTCTGTGTCCACAAGGAAGCGCATTTGTCTTGGTGAAGGCATCGCCCACAACGAATTGTTCCTATTCTTCACCACCATCCTCCAGAACTTCGTGGCCAGCCCTGTGGCTCCTGAAGACATT
>NW_016847426.1:0-2034 GCF_001698545.2 Rhinopithecus bieti | reverse complement strand
AAATAATAAAATAAAATAAAATAAAATAAAATTTTAAAAATGTATCATTTACAACATTTTCTTGGCCTTTGCCCCTGACCCAGACTTGATTAATGACAAAGCTGTCCATGTTCAATAAAGAGACTTAGCTATTCATGCCCACATAGAACCCTCATCACAATATCAAGTAATATCAAGAATCAGGGCTAGCAGGAATGGTAAATAATTTTTATTTTATTTTACTTTATTTTATTTTGAGACAGGGTCTTTTCCTCTTGCTGTCTTGCTCTCCTGTGCCACTGGAGTGCAGTGGCACAATCACAGCTCACTGAAGCCTCGACCTCCTGGGCTCAAGCGATCCTCGCACCTCAGCCTCCCGAGTAGCTGGGACTACAGGCATGTGCCACCACGCCCGGCTATTATTATTATTATTATTATTATTATTATTATTGAGATGAAGTCTCACTCTGTCACCCAGGCTGTAGTGCAGTGGCACGATCTCAGCTCACTGCAACCTCTGCCTCCCAGGTTCAAGCAATTCTCCTGCCTCAGCCTCCCAAGGAGCTGGGACTACAGGCGCCCGCCACCATACCCGGCTAATGTTTTTATTGTTAGTAAAGACAGGGTTTCACCATATTGGCCAGGGTAGTCTAGAACTCCTGGCCTCAAGTGATCTGCCTGCATTGGCCTCCCAAAGTGCGGGATTACGGGTGTGGTGTGAGCCACCGCACCCAGCCTCCAGCTTTTTTTTTTTTTCTTTTTCTTTTATCACCTGAGAAGCTGTGAATGAGAGGGACTATTTTATATTTTTTGAATTTTGTAGAGACAGGGTTTTGCGGTGTTGCTCAGGTTAGTCTCAAACTCCTGAGCTTAAGCAATCACTGCCTCAGCCCCCTAAAGTGCTGGGATTACAGGCATAGGCTACTGTGCCCCGTCAGTAATTAATTTCTAGTGGGTAGATCAGGGATGTGTCCTGGGCTACCTCCTTTTTCATATTTTTTAAAATATATAATACTTTTTTTTTTTGAGATGGTATCTCACTCTGTCGCCCAGACTGGAGTGTAGTGACACAATCACGGCTCACTGCAGCCTTTACCTCCCAAAGCTCAGGTGATCCTCCCACCTCAGCCTCCTGAGTAGTTGGCACGATAGGTGGGCAACACCATGCCTGGATAATTTTTGTATTTTTAGTAGGAACAGGGTCTCATCATGTCACGCAGGCTGGGTTTTGTACTTTTTTTTTTTTTGAGACGGAGTCTCGCACTGTTGCCCAGGCTGGAGTGCAGTGGCGTGATCTCAGCTCACTGCAACCTCCACCTCCCAGGTTCAAGTGATTCTCCTGCCTCAGCCTCCCAAGTAGCTGGGATTACAGGCACCCGCCACCACGCCCAGCTAATTTTTTGTATTTTTAGTAGAGATGTGTTTTTTTAGTAGAAACTAATTTTAGTTTCACTATGTTGGCCAGGCTGGTCTCGAACTTCTGATGTTGTGATCCACCTGCCTCTGCCTCCCAAAGTGCTGGGATTACAGGTGTGAGCCACTGGGCCCGGCCTGGTTTTTTGTTGTTGTTGTTGTTGTTTTTGAGATGGAGTCTCGCTCTGTCACCCAGGCTGGAGTGCAGTGGCACGATCTTGGCTCACTGCAACCTTCACCTCCCGGGTTCACACCATTCTCCTGCCTCCTGAGTAGCTGGGACTACAGGCACCCACCACCACACCCGGCTAATTTTTTGTATTTTCGGTAGAGACGGAGTTTCACCGTGTTAGCCAGGATGGTCTCGATCTCCTGACCTCGTGATGCACCCCCCCCCTCGGCCTCCCAAAGTGCTGGGATTACAGGCTTGAGCCACCACGCCCCGCCTGTTTTTTTTTTTTTTTTTTTTGAGACGGAGTCTCGCTCTGTCGCCCAGGCTGGAGTGCAGTGGCCGGATCTCAGCTCACTGCAAGCTCTGCCTCCCGGGTTTACGCCATTCTCCTGCCTCAGCCTCCCGAGTAGCTGGGACTACAGCCGCCCGCCAGGTCCCCCAGTTAGTTTTTTGTATTTTTAGTAGAGACG
>NW_016847425.1:0-244 GCF_001698545.2 Rhinopithecus bieti | reverse complement strand
TTTCTTTTCTTTTTTCTTATTTATTTATTTATTATTATTATTATTATTTTGAGAGACAAAAGTCTTGCTCGTCGCCAGGCTGCAGTGCAGTAGGGTGATCTTAGTTCACTGTGACCTCCAACTCCCTGGTTCAAATCCCTCCCAAAGTGCTGGGATTACAGGTATGAGCCACCATGCCTGGCCTGGATTTTTTTATGGAATGATGAAAATGTTCAAAAACTTACTGTGGTAATAGTTGCATAAG
>NW_016847424.1:0-867 GCF_001698545.2 Rhinopithecus bieti | reverse complement strand
TACTCCAGCCAGGGTGACATAGTGACAGCCTGTCTCTAAAATAATAAATTAATAAAAATAAAAATTATATCTCTAAGTTTTAAAGAAGAGAGAGGCTGCTCATTATCTTGATAAATTAATTGGAGTCTATGTAAACGGCACCCCCTGGAGTTGTGCCCTGAATTGCCCACGTGGCTGGAGAGCCCTGGTGACAGGACGTGTTTTACAATGGAGAGACAAATAGTCTGTTTAAGGAAAACTAAACCAAACTAGACAAAGCTTTCAATAGCAATGTCAGAAAAGAAGGCATCTTTGCAGATGCAAATAGAAGGGCCATGCCTTACTCTCACAAGTCTATTAGAAAGAACACTTGCGAGGGGCGGAGCAAGATGGCGGAATAGGAATAGCTCCAGTCTCCAGCTCCCAGCATGAATGGCACAGAAGACAGGTGATTTCTGCATTTTCAACTGAGGTACTTGGTTCATCTCACTAGGGAGTGCTGGACAATCAGTACTGGTCAGCTGTTGCAGCCCGACCAGTGAGAGCTAAAGCAGGGTGAGACATTGCCTCACCTGGGAAGCTCAAGGGGGAAGGGGATCCCTTTGCCTAGCCAGGGGAACTGAGACACACAACACCAGGAAAATCAGGTAACTCCCACTCCAATATTGCGCTTCACCAAGGGTCTTAGCAAACGGGCACACCAGGAGATTATATCTCACACCTGGCCAGGAGGGTCCCACGCCCATGGAGCCTCCCTCATTGCTAGCACAGCAGTCTGTGATCTAACGGCAAGGCAGCAGCGAGACTGGGGTAGAGGCGCCCGCCATTGCTGAGGCTTAAGTAGGTAAACAAAGCGGTTGGGAAGTTCCAACTGCGTGGAGCCCACAG
>NW_016847423.1:0-2432 GCF_001698545.2 Rhinopithecus bieti | reverse complement strand
CTAACCCTCCAAGTGCATGGAGCATTATATAAGGAAAAGGGCCTGTTAAACTCTGGGGAAAGAACATAAAATATCAACAAGAAATTCTACAATTATTAGAGGCAGTGTGGAAACCTCAGAAGGTGGCAGTCATGCACTGCAGGGGACACCAGCAAGCCTCCACCTCAGTGGCCTTAGGAAACTCTCGAGCTGATTCAGAAGCTCAAAAGTAGCGTCTACCCCTTACCAGGCACTGGTAGCAGCCCCTTACTCCCTCAAACACCTGACCTGGTACCTACCTATTCTAAGGGAAAAAAAGACTTCTTCCACACAGAAGTGGGGCAAGTAATAAAAGGAGGATGGATCAGACTGCCAGATGGGAGGGTAGCTGTGCCACAGTTACTGGGAGCCACAACCGTGTTGGTCATGCACGAAACCACTCATCTAGGTCAAGAATCACTTGAAAATGGTTAGGCCGGTGCTTCTACGTCTCACACTTGCCAACCCTTGCCAAAGCAGTAGCATAACGGTGCGTTACTTGCCAACAGCACAATGCAAGGCAAGGCCCCACTGTTCCGCCCAGCATACAAGCTTATGGAGCGGCTCCTTTTGAGGATCTTCAGGTGGATTTCACAGAAATGCTGAAATGTGGAGGTAACAAATATTTGCTGGTTCTTGGTTCTTGTGTGTACTTACTCTGGATGGGTAGAGTCTTATCCAACATGAATGAAAAGGCCTACAAGGTAACCCGTGTGCTTCTCTGAGATCTTATTCCTAGGTTTGGACTGCCCTTACGAATTGGCTCAGATAACGGGCCGGCGTCTGTGGGTGACTTGGTACAGAAGACAACAAAGGCATTAGGAATCACTTGGAAGCTACATGCCGCCTACCGACCTCAGAGTTCCGGAAAGGTGGAGCGAATGAATCGGACTATCAAAATAGTTTAGGGAAAGTATGTCAGAAAACAGGATTAAAGTGGATAGAGGCCCTTCCTATGGTATTGTTTAAAATTAAAGGTACTCCTTCTAAGAAAACAGGATACCTGAAATACTGTATCATAGGCCTCCTCCTATACTATGGGAGCTTCCAGGCAATCCCCGAGAGTTAGGTGAAATTGAATTAAAGCTACAGCTACAGGTTTTAGGAAAAATTACACAAACAATTTCAACTTGGGTAAATGAGAGGTGTCCCATCAGCTTATTCTCCCCAGTTCACCCTTTCTCTCCAGGTGATTGCATGTGGATCAAGGACTGGAACGTAGTCCCTTTGTGGCCACGGTGGAAAGGACCTCAGACTGTCAACCTGATAACCCCCACGGCTGTAAAGGTAGAAGGAATCCCAGTCTGGATCCACCACAGCCATGTGAAATCTGCAGCCGCTGAAACCTGGGAGGCAAAACCAAGCCTGGACAACTCCTGCAAAGTGACTCTGAGGAGGATGACAAGCCCTGCTCCAGTCACACCCGGAAGCTGACTGGTCTACGCACAGCCGAAGCATGAGGAGAATCATCATGGGACTCATTTTCCTTATAATTTGGACTTGTATAGTAAAAACTTTCACTGATTTATCCCACATGGAGGACTGTTCTCAGTGTATACATCAGGTTACTGAGGTAGGGCAACAAGTTAAAACAATCTTTCTGTTCTATAGTTACTATGAATGTCTAGGAACTTTAAAAGTAATATGTTTATATAATGACACTCTGTACAAGGTATGTAGCCCAGAGGAAACAACTGGCCAGATGTGTGTTATGACCCCTCTGAGCCTCCCATGTCCACAGTTTTTAAAATAAGATTAAGGACTGAAGACTGGTGGGGACTCATAAATGATACAAGTAAAGTATTAGCCAGAACAGAAGAAAATCGGGTGCCCAAACACATAATCTTGAAATCTGATGCCTGCGCTGTCATTAATAGCACTAAGTTAGGAAGGGGATGTGGCTCTTTTAGTTGGGAAAAAGGCTATATGACCGAAAATCAGTACATTTGTCATGAATTAGGACTGTGTGGAAATGAATGTACATACTGGTCCTGTGTCATTTGGGCCACTTGGATAAAAAATGAAAAGGATCCAGTCCACCTTCAGAAAGGAAACAATGGCCCTTCCTGTACTAAGGGACAATGTAACCCCTTAGAGCTAGTAATAATCAATCCCCTTGATCCTTGCTGGGAAAAACGGGAGCGTGTGACCGTAGGAATTGATGAGGCTGGACTGGATCCTCGAGTAAACATCTTGGTTCAAGGAGAAGTTTACAAACACTCTCCTGAGCCAGTGTTTCTAACTTTCTATGACGAACTAAATGTGCCAGTACCAGAAATTCCAGGAAAACAAGAAATTTATTTTGCAATTAGCCGAGCAAGTAGCCCAGTCTCTCAATGTCATTTCACGTTATGTATGTGGAGGAACTGTAATAGGAGATCAATGGCCATGGGAAGCCCAAGAGTTAGTACCTA
>NW_016847422.1:0-271 GCF_001698545.2 Rhinopithecus bieti | reverse complement strand
CATGCATCTTTATTTTCAATAATAACTTTTTCTCTTATTTGATGACTTTACATTAACAATAGCAGTTTTCTACTGGTTTGTATTGCATGATATTTTTTCATCTCTTCATTTTAATTTTTCTTTATACTTAAAGGAGTGTCTTACAACAGCAGTTTTGTTAGAATAAACACTCTTTGTTTTTAATATAAAATAATTTTCTTTATATTTACTATAAGTATTAAATTTTCAAATATGATTATTATGTATTTTATTTGTATGTACATAATTATAT
>NW_016847421.1:0-1112 GCF_001698545.2 Rhinopithecus bieti | reverse complement strand
AATTTGTCTTTCACTTCATCAAATTGTGTTTTAAAAGAATATACAAAGAAAAAAAGAAAAAAAGAGAGGACAGAAGGAAAGAAAGGAAGGAGGGAAAGAAAGAGTGAAGGAAGAGAGGGAGGGAGGAAAGAAGGAAGGAAGGAAGGAAGGAAGGAAGGAAGAAGATGAGAAAAAGAATAGACAAATAAGGAAAATAAAAAAAGGAAAAAAAAAAACTAATACAAAACATTTATTTTAACCAGCACAAGTATTCTTAGAATAAAGTTATCTTCTAATATATCATCAGGCTTTGTATTAATAATACTTTCTTGAGGTTTATGTCTTTCTTCTTTGTGCTAATAGTTTTGTTTGTGGTCTAATACTGTTAGATAATAGCACTCCATTTTAATAACATGGAACTAGATTTATTAAAAAATATTAGAGGATACATATATCTTCTAACGTGAATGTCCTTTAATTTATAGACTTGCCTAGTGAGTGCCAAAAAGCTTCTTTATAGAACCAAAACTTTACATTCATGATAATCTCAATTTTGTGATTATTGGCATTTGGGCTCCTGATTTGAAATCTATTCCCAAGCCCTGCTTAAGTAAGGGATCCAATTTTGAATTACTTAATGTAGTTTCTATTTGAATGTTTTTCTCCTAGCACTCAAACAATTTATTAACATTTTATATGTCATACGTTAACCATCTTATTTGGTTATATATGCATGTACATGTATACACACAAGGGATTTGACATGTCCAATCTATATTTCAGAGGCAGAGTATCTTTATTGTGCTTAGCATGAGGAATCTGTGTACATGAGATGTGGCCCATGTAAACGAAATCCCCCAACACCTCTCTAAAGACAAAAGTATTCCTTGTGTTCAAATAAAATTATGGAGACAATCTCCAAACAAGCTTTTGGTGGGCTCAACAGCTGGAAACTGAATAGAACAATATCTCATGCTACTTTATGAAATTTTCAAAAGGTTTGTACAATACAAACCCAATTTCTCAAGCTTCACATTTGGATTTATTATCTTGTGTAATTTCTCTAAAAGAAAGCAAACACTGTTGATTGATTAATAATAATAATACATTAATCTCAGAGGAGTCTTCCTTAA
>NW_016847420.1:0-1118 GCF_001698545.2 Rhinopithecus bieti | reverse complement strand
AAAAATAATAATAATAATAATCTTGTTTGTGCCCTAATGGAGAGGACCAATGATTAACAGCACAAACAACAGCCAACACCAAAGATGTCTCAGTTGGTTCAGCTTACACTTTTCTGACTGAAAAATTAAAGTTGAGCAAAGTTTCCACTCTATGGAAAACCACTGCGTCCAGATCAACTGCAGCCAAGAGCAGAACTTTCAATGGAAATTTAAAACAAGTAGGATCAAGATCCTGAAGCATTTCTCTGAAGATTTGTAACAGGAGATGGAACATGGCTTTACCAGTAGGATCCTGAAGACAAAGCACAAAGCAATGGCTCCCAAGAGGTGGAAGTGGCCCAGTCACAGCAAAAGTGGACAGGTCAAGAGCAGAAGTCACAGTCACGGCAACAGTTTTTTGGGTGGCTCAAGGCATTTTGCTTGTTGGCTTTCTAGAGGGCCAAAGAGCAATAACATCTGCTTATCATGAGAGTGTTTTGAGAAAGCCAAAGCTTTAGCAGAAAAATGCCCGAAAAGCTTCACCAGAGGGTCCTTCTCCACCACCACAAAGCTCCTGCTCATTCCTCATCAGTCAAGGGCATCATTCAACATGCTCAAATTTTAAATGCCTCCTTGGGCCCAACACCCTCCTCCTGCTAACACCCTCTCTATTCTTCCTTGTCATGGCTGTCTCATGCGTCCATGTGCAGAGACCACCAAACAGGCTTTGTGTGAACAAGGCTGTTTATTTCACCTGGGTGTAGGCGGGCTGAGTCTGAAAAAGGAGTCAGCAAAGGATGGTGGGATTATCATTAGTTCTTATAGGTTTTGGGATAGGCAGTGGAGTTAGGAGGAATGTTTTGCGGGCAGGGGGTGAATCTCACAAAGTACATTCTCAAGGGTGGGGAGAATTACAAAGAACCTTCTTAAGGGGGGGGAGATTACAAAGTACATTGATCAGTTAGGGTGGGGCAGAAACAAATCACAATAGTGGAATGTCATCAGTTAAGCTATTTTCACTTTTTTTTTTTTTTTTTTTTTGAGACGGAGTCTCGCTCTGTTGCCCAGGCTGGAGTGCAGAGGCATGATCTCGACTCACTGCAAACTCTGCCTCCTGGGTTCACACCATTCTCCTGCCT
>NW_016847419.1:0-414 GCF_001698545.2 Rhinopithecus bieti | reverse complement strand
TCTCCATCTCTTTCTCTGCCTCTCTCTCCCCATCTCTCCCTGGTGCTCTCTGTCTTTCTTTTTCTCTCTCTCTCTCTGCCTCTCCCTCCATCTCTCCCTGGTATGCTCTCTCTCTCTCTGCTTCTCTCTCTCCTCCCACCACCTCTCTGTCTCTCCATCTCTCCCTTGTGCTCTCTCTCTCGCTCTCTCTCCTCTCTCTCTTCATCTCTCTTACCCCCCATCTCTCCCTGGTGCTATTGGACTCTCTTTCTCTCTCTCCATCTCTCTATCTCTCTCCTCTCCCTCTCCATATCTCCTTGGTGCTCTTCATCTCTCTCTCTCTCTCTCTCTCTCTCTCTCTCTCTCTTTCTCTCTCTCCCCCATCTCTCCCTGATGCTATCTGTCTCTCTCTCCCTCTCTCCATCTCTGTCTCTC
>NW_016847418.1:0-271 GCF_001698545.2 Rhinopithecus bieti | reverse complement strand
ATCTATTTTGTCTATATTTTATACCTATTTTAATTATGTCTGTATTTTATTCCTATATCTATTATATCTATTATGTCTCTACTTTATTTCTACCTATTTTTTACCGATATTTATTTTGTATATATTTTATACCTATATCTATTATATCTACTATGTCTATATTTTATACCTATATCTATTATCTCTATTATGTCTATATCTTATACATATATCTATTATAATTATTACGTCTATATTTTACACCTTTATCTATTATATCTATTACGTCTAT
>NW_016847417.1:0-271 GCF_001698545.2 Rhinopithecus bieti | reverse complement strand
TTAGCGTCCGCAGCAGCTGCACCTACTCGGCCAGCCTGTAGTGCTCCAGCACGGCATGCGCACGCGCAGAGCTGGCCTCCTCCAGCTGCGCGCGCAGGTCGCGCAGCTAGCCCTGGAAGAGCTCTTGGAGGCAGGACCCATCGGCGTGGCGCTGTCTCGGCGCAGCCACTTCGGCCTCCAGTGAGCGGTTCTGCGTCTCCAGCTGATGCACCTTCTTTTTTTTTTTTTTTTTTTTTTTTTTTATACTTTAAGTTCTAGGGTACATGTGCAT
>NW_016847416.1:0-463 GCF_001698545.2 Rhinopithecus bieti | reverse complement strand
CACAGCAAATAATGAGATATTAATCCACTATATAATTTACTTTGGAAATATTTTAAATGTCTGCAAATTAATAAGAATAAAAGTGATTCTCAAATATATTTTGATTGAATTGTATATAGCCGCCAATGTTTGATAACTTTGACTTACAAAAATGTCACATTTTGTTTATTCAATTTCATACACACATTTACATTTGTGAGAAATGCTAAACTTGATGTTTTCCATTATTGTAAGAAACCCTAGTAATTATAATTTAAAGTTTATTTCTTTTCTAATTTTCAAAAGTGTAATGTTACCTTTGCCATGAGAAATATACCATATGTCCTCCCTTTGCTGTTTTCCATCTTTCAGATGGAAAATTCAGTTATCTAAAGACAACTCTCATGCAGCATTTTCAGAAAATTTTCAGGTAGCTTGGCACAGAGAAAGGGACTTGGTATCTGGAGTCGAGAAGAGGCAGTTT
>NW_016847415.1:0-674 GCF_001698545.2 Rhinopithecus bieti | reverse complement strand
ACTTGTGGCTTTCAGACACAGGAACAAGAATGGGGAAGGGGTGCTAGAGGCTCGAGGAAAGAGGAAAGGGTGCTCAGAGCACGGACTGCTGCAAAGTGGCGTGATGGGTGGGTGGTGGCCGGGGATTCAATGAGGCCTGAGCACCTGGCAGGGCCCTGCGGGGCGGCCATGTGAGTTTGGTGAAACCTGCGGGTAGCATGGCGGGAAGGCAGAGAGGAGATCGGCGGCTCTCACAGGAGGAAGGCCTCCTGGCCACACGTGGGCCCCAGCTTGAGGCCAATGCCGAGGGCATTGCGGGACAGGCGGAGGCATTCAGGGCAGCTCGAGCCCACCCAGGGACCCACAGGGGCCTGCCCTGCAGGAGTTGACCACCAAGGGGCTGAAATTCCCAACACAGCAAGGACACAGAGCACACCTCAGCCAGTGGGGAGCCTGGATGTACATGCGGGCGGCACTGAGCAGGTGTCAACAGGAGCTTCCAGGGACTGAGTAGGGGTGGCTCACCTGGGCTGTTTTAGGAGGAAGCACCTGTGAGGCTGCCCTCGGAAGGTATCTGGAGCAAAGACGGAGCCCGCCCTGCCTGCTGCAGAGTGGGGGCTCCAGCCAGCCATGGTGGGTGGAAGGGACCACTGTTCACAGACTGGGGTGCTGAGTTGCCAGGAGCCAAGCGCTGC
>NW_016847414.1:0-1113 GCF_001698545.2 Rhinopithecus bieti | reverse complement strand
GGAACAAATGGTACCAGCCAATGCAAAAAGATGCCAAATTGTAAAGACCATTGATGCTAGGAAGAAACTTCATCAACTAATGGGCAAAATAAGCAGCTAACATCATAATGACAGGATCAAATTCACATATAACAATATTAACCTTAAATGGAAATGAGCTCAATGCCCCAATTAAAAGACACAGATTGGCAAATTGAATGAAGAGTCAATATCCATCAGTGTGCAGTATTCAGGAAACCCTGAATTCCGTGCAGAGACACACATAGGCTCAAAATAAAGGGACGGAGGAAGACCTATCAAGCAAATAGAAGAAAAAAAAAAGAGCAGGTGTTGCAATCCCCGTCTCTGAAAAAAAAAAACTTTAAACCAACAAAGATCAAAAGAGACAAAGAAGGCCGTTACGTAACGGTAAAGGGATCAATTCAACACGAACAGTTAACTATCCTAAATATATATATACGCAACAGGAGTACCCAGATTCATAAGACAAGTCTGTAGAGACCTACAAGGAGACTTAGACTCCCATACAATATAATGAGAGACTTTAACACCCCACTGTCAATATGAGACAGATCAATGAGAAGAGAAGAAGAAGGTTAACAAGGTTTTCCAGGACTTGAACTCAGTTCTGCTCCAAGCAGAACTAATAGCCGTCTACAGAACTCTCCTCACCAAATCAACAGAATATACATTCTTCTCAGCACCACATCGCACTTATTCTAAAATTGACCACATGGTTGGATGTAAAGCACTCCTCAGCAAATGTAAAAGAACAGAAATCACAAGAAACTGTCTCTCAGACCACAGTGCAATCAAATTAGAACTCAGGATTAAGAAACTCACTCAAAACCTCACAACTACATGGAAACTGAACAACCTGCTCCTGAATGACTACTGGGTAAATAACAAAATGAAGACAGAAATAAAGACGTTCTTCAAAACCAATGAGAACAAAGACACAACATACTAGAATCTCTTGGACACATTTAAAGCAGTGTGTGGGGGAAATTTACAGTACTAAATGCCCTCAATGGAAAGCAGGAGAGATCTAAAATCAACACTCTAACATCGCAATTAAAAGAACTAGAGAAGCAAGAGTAAACGAATTCAAAA
>NW_016847413.1:0-867 GCF_001698545.2 Rhinopithecus bieti | reverse complement strand
AGAGCAAGAGTCCATCTCCAAAAAAAAAAAAAAAAAAAAAATAGCGGGTGGTTTAAAGTTTCAGTTTTTTTTTTTTTTTAGATGGAGTTTTGCTCTTGTTGCCCAGGCTGGAGTGCAATGGCACGATCTTGGCTCACTGCAATCTCTGCCTCCCGGGTTCAAGCGATTCTCCTGCCTCAGCCTCCCGAGTAGCTGGGATTACAGGGCGCCCACCACCACGCCCGGCTAATTTTTTGTATTTTTAGTAGAAATGGGGTTTCACCATGTTGGTCAGGCTGGTCAACTCCTGACCTTGGGTGATCTGCCCACCTCAGCCTCCCAAAGTGCTGGGATTAAAGGCATGAGCCATCATGCCCAGCTAAAGTTTCAGCAATTTTACGGATAACTCTGTGTAAAGATTAAAAGCAAACAAGAATATTTTATGTCGTTTATTTGGAAAATCCTCATTCCCCTCACAGGTGTTGTTGGGAG
Organism: Rhinopithecus bieti; assembly: GCF_001698545.2. NCBI lineage: Eukaryota > Metazoa > Chordata > Mammalia > Primates > Cercopithecidae > Rhinopithecus > Rhinopithecus bieti. The sequence goes on along the minus strand of NW_016847413.1, from coordinate 396 downwards.
CCTCTGTATATCTGTTTAGGTATATGCATATATACATCGAGAATCCCCACATTCTTAAAATCGTATGTTAGCATCTGCATTGAAGGTAAAAGAAAATTTGGAGAAATCCATCATTATCCCTGGCAAGTGTGAACTGTAGCCTTGCCTTTCTGTGGAACATAGTTTGAAATACTTGATTTGTTTGTTTTGCCTTCTTCATCTTTCTATCAAGGACCTTGAACTATAACAGGCACAGAGTTTGCCCTCTATAGATATTTGCTGGATTATTGTATACAGTAAATTTGTCATCAGAAAAGCAATAAAGGAATTTTTTCGTTTACTTACATACATAAAGGAAGCTGTGTTAAACCATGGCCGTTACTGGCATCAAGAAATTCTCCTGTGACAATGTACTGG
>NW_016847412.1:0-269 GCF_001698545.2 Rhinopithecus bieti | reverse complement strand
CTTTCTTTGTGTCTGTCTGTCTTTCTGTCTGTCTTTCTGTCTGTCTGTCTTTCTGTCTTTCTGTCTGTCTGTCTTCTGTCTGTCTGTCTTTCTGTCTGTCTTTCTGTCTGTCTTTCTGTCTGTCTGTTTTTCTGTCTTTCTGTCTGTCTGTCTTTCTGTCTTTTTTCTGTCTTTCTGTCTTTCTGTCGTTCTTTCTTTCTGTCTTTCGGTCTGTCTTTCTGTTTGTCTTTCTGTCTTTCTGTCTTTCTGTCTGTCTTTCTGTCTTTCTG
>NW_016847411.1:0-660 GCF_001698545.2 Rhinopithecus bieti | reverse complement strand
GATCTCCTGACCTCATGATCCACCCGCCTCGGCCTCCCGAAGGGCTGGGATTACAGGTGTGAGCACCACGCCTGGCCCATGTATAGAGTTTTTAGGGTAAACAAACTGAATGATTTGTAGAAACAAACCAGAATGCTGCTGGAAAAAGGCACAGCCAAATAAAGGGTTGCCAATTTCAAATGTCCTTGGTCATCTCATCCATTCCCCTAAAGCCATTTTGGTTCTTCCCCATGCCCTTATCATCCTATGCCTCACCTGCTGCTTCACAGAAAAACTAGAGTCCGTCACAGGTATGTCATTTAGGAAGGGTCAGCAAACTACCAGGGGGTGCTCCAATCAGATATCCGAGAAGTGGCTGGGCGTGGTGGCTCACACCTGTAATCCCAGCACTTTGGGAGGCTGAGGCAGGTGGATCATCTGAGGTACAGCCTCCACTTCCCTGGCTCAAGCAATCTTCCCACCTCAGCCTCCAAGTAGCTGGGACTACAGGTGCATGCCACCACACCTGGCTAATTTTTTTGTTTTTTAACTCCACTACCCCATCTCTCTTTATCTCTTAACATATATTAATCTTTTTAAAATTTCAAAAAATGGAGTAATATAGTATATACTCTTTCACATAGATTAGTTACGACTTTCTAGAACTTTACACTAATGGAA
>NW_016847410.1:0-660 GCF_001698545.2 Rhinopithecus bieti | reverse complement strand
GAGTGAAGGATAAAAGACTACAAACTGGGTTCAGTGTATACTGCTCGGGTGAACGATGCACCAAAATCTCACAAATCACCACTAAAGATCTTACTCATGTAACCAAATACCACCTGTTTTCCAAAAACCTCTGGGAAAAAATGTAAAAAAAAAAAAAAAAAAAAAAAAAAGTAGCTGTAAAGAGAAAAAAAAATGAATCTAAACAGAATCACACCTCCAGATATTACTGTGAGTACAGGAAATTACAGGGATAAAAGAACAAGGTAACCAACACCACAAAGGTCGATCCAGAATTTGGAAGGTACTACAGAATCAGTAACCCAATTATTTATCAAAATGTGGATGACACCAAAAAGGGAGGGATTTATATAGACTAAAATAGATAGTAGAGACATAACAACCTAATTCAAACAAGTCTACTGTAAAAAATAAAGCTGTTTTTCCTACAGAATTATATGTTTTAAAATGATTAACTTTATGATATATTAATTGTATCTCAATAAAGTTGTTATTTTAAGACTTTTTAAAAGAAAATTGTGGAAATATAAATTTGACCTCAGTATTTTATGATACTAAACGATCATTGTTAATTCTATGTGCTCTAATGGCACAGTGGCTACATTAAGATGCCTATATCAATTAAAATGTACCATATTGCTT
>NW_016847409.1:0-673 GCF_001698545.2 Rhinopithecus bieti | reverse complement strand
GCTTTTGGCGTTTTCATAATTAAATCTTTGCCCATGCCTTTGTCCTGAATGGTATTGCCTAAGTTTTCTTCTAGGGTTTTTGTGGTTTTGGGTTTTACATTTAAGTCTTTAATCCACCTTGAGTTAATTTTTTTATAAGGTGTAAGGAAGGAGTGCAGTTTGTTTTCTGCATATGACTAGCTGGTTTTCCAAGCACCATTTATTAAATAGGGAGTCCTTTCCCCATTGCTAGTTTTGTCAGGTTTGTTGAAGATCAGATGGTTGTAGATGGGTGGCGTTATTTCTGAGGTCTCTGTTCCATTGGTCTATATGTCTGTTTGGGTACTAGTATTATGCTGTTTTGGTTACTGTAGCCTTGTAGTAGTTTGAAGTCAGGTAGCGTGATGCCTCCAGTCTTCTTCTTTTAGCTTAGGATTGTCTTGGCTCTATGGGCTCTTTTTTGGTTCCATATGAAATTCAGAGTAGTTTTTTCTAATTCTGTGAAAAATGTCCCTGGTAGTTTGGGAATAGCACAGAATCTATAAATTACTTTGGGCAGTATGGCCATTTTCATGATACTGATTCTTCCTATCCATGAGGATGAAATGTTTTTCTACTTGTTTGTGTCCTCTTATTTCCTTGAGCAGTGGTTTGTAGTTCTCCTTAAAGAGGTCCTTCACGTCCCTTGTTAGCT
>NW_016847408.1:0-660 GCF_001698545.2 Rhinopithecus bieti | reverse complement strand
TTGTCAGTTGTATTCCTAGGTATTTTATTCTTTTTGTAGCAGTTGTGAATGGGAATTCACTCATGATTTGGCTCTCTGTTTGTCTGTTATTGGTGTACAAGAATGCTTGTGATTTTGCACATTGATTTTATATCCTGAGACTTTGCTGAAGTTGTTTATCAGCTTAAGGAGATTTTGAGCTGAGATGATGGGGTTTTCTAAATATACAATCATGTCATCTGCAAACAGAGACAATTTGATTTCCTCTCTTCCTATTTGAATACCTTTTATTTCTTTCTCTTGCCTGATTTTTTTTTATTGCTATGGTTACTTGCTGATTTAGGAGTGGAGATTCAATCAGGTAAATCTCTGATGGCATTCATTTTATTGACGAATTAATTTATACATCCAAGCATTTAATAACAAGTACTTACATAGTGCCTATGAAGTGCTTAGCAGTGGTCTAACAACTTTACAAAGGCAATTTCCTCCCCTTCCATATGATTTTTAATCTCTTGGTATAAGTAATTATATGGGTTGTCCTAGACAAAGAAACTCACTTTGTTCATAGTTAGGGGTGGAAAGAATAGTAACTAGCTTTAAGCTAATTAGCAAAAAGAATTCAGGAAAGGTGGGATGGCTGGGTCAAATGGTATTTCTAGTTCTAGATCCTTGAGGAAT
>NW_016847407.1:0-674 GCF_001698545.2 Rhinopithecus bieti | reverse complement strand
TTCCTTCCTTCTTTCTTTCTCTCTCTCTCTTTCTTTCTTTCTCTTTCTCTCTCTCTTTCTTTCTTTCGTTCATTTGTTCTGATTTGTATGCTTTTAATTTCTTTCTCTTGCCTAATTGCTGTGGCTATAACTGCCAGTACTATGTTGAATAGAAGTGGTGAGAGTGGGCATCCTTGTTTTGTTTCTGATCTGAGAGGAAAAACTTTCAAGTTGATGATCTCAGCTGTGGGGTTGTCTTACATGGTCTTTATTGTGTTGTCATACATTCCTTACAACTAATTTGTTGAGACTTTTTGTTTTTTGAGATGGAGCCTGGCTCTGTCGCCCAGGCTGGAGTGCAGTGGCGTGATCTCGGCTCACTGCAAGCTCCGCCTCCCGGGTTCACGGCATTCTCTTGCCTCAGCCTCCCGTGTAGCTGGGACTACAGGCATCCGCCACCACGCCCGGCTAATTTTGTTTTGCATTTTTTAGTAGAGATGGGGTTTTATAGTGTTAGCCAGGATGGCCTCGATCTCCTGACCTCGTGATCCACCCACCTCGGCCTCCCAAAGTGCTGGGATTATAGGCGTGAGCCGCCGCGCCCGGCCTGTTGAGACATTTCTTATGAAGAATGTTGAATTTTTTTCAAATTCTTTTCCAATCTCAAAGTACCAGAATTCTTCCTGAGGTGTTTT
>NW_016847406.1:0-1113 GCF_001698545.2 Rhinopithecus bieti | reverse complement strand
ATAATGACCCAGCAATATTCCATCATATCATATATTGCTCCTCCCCACCAAATTAAATGTACTAATTTTCAGGATCAGCTTTATGTAGATGTATATTGAATGACCAGTGCAACTTATTACACACAACAACTAGATTATTATTGAAATTTGTAGTCATAACTTTCCTCTTTTACCCTCATCTAGACTTAAAATACAATTCAGAGTCATGGCAGTTTATTTAAAATATATTTTGGTATAAATGAATTTCCTAAAGATTATCTAGAAAATTTTTTGAATATTTTTATAACATGATGAATTGACAAATTATAATTTCATATATTTATGGGAAAAATGAGGTTATGATATATGTATATAATGCGGAATGATGAAATAAAGCTAATTAACATATTCATCACCTCAAATGCTCATCATTTATTTCCTCTAACTGAAACTTTTACCCTCTAATATCTCCTCATATCACTAATGCCCTAGCCTCTGCTAACAGTCCTACTCTGTGCTTCTATGAGTTTAATTGCATTAGATTCCACACATAAGTGACAAAATGTGGTATTTGTCTTTCTGTGCCCGGCTTATTTCACTTAGCATAATACCCTCTAGGGTCATCCATGCTTTTTCAAATGACAGAATTTTCTTCTTTTTTCAGGCTGAGTAGTACTCCATTGTGTACTCCATATCATGTAATTTTTATCCATTCATTTATCAATGGACAATTAGGTTGATTCTATAACTTACCCATTGTGAATAATGCTGCAATGAATATGAAAATGTAGATATCTCTTTGGCAAATTGATTTCAAAAGACTTCAATGTGTGCCTGAAATTGGGATTGTGAGATCATATACTTACATTTTTAGGCTTTTGGGGAAGCTGTATTTGCTTTTCTATAATGGCTGTATTAATTTACTTTCCCACTGGCAGTGTTTAAGTGTTTCCTCTTCTCCACATACTCACCAACACTTATCATTCATCTTTTTCATAGCCATTCTGACATGTGTGAGGTAATACCTCACTGTGGTTTTCATTTGCATTTTCCTAATGGTTAGTGATGTTTATTTTTTATATTTCTGGTGGACATTTGTATGTCTGATTTTGTGGAAAAAAATCTTTTAATATT
>NW_016847405.1:0-1028 GCF_001698545.2 Rhinopithecus bieti | reverse complement strand
AAAAAAAAAAAGATAGCTAGGTGTAGTGGTGCACACCTGTAGTCCTAGCTACTAGGGAGGCAAAGGGCCGTGCGGGAGTGGGGATTGCTCGAGCCCAGGAGTTTGAGGTTACAGTAGGCTACGATCATGCCATACACTCCAGCCTGAGTGACAGAGTGAGACCCTGTGTCAAAAAACAAAAAAGAAAAAGAAATTCCCTAAGGTCAGGAACACATTCTGAAGAAGGCCAGCTAGAGCAACTGTTGAAACGGGCAGTATCATCGTCAAAAGCAGTCACACACTGCCCTCTGGTGGCCGTATGAGAAAATGGCATGAATGCTGCAGGGCTCCGTAACTTTGTCTCCAAAAGATCACGTTAAAAGTGAGGTGTCGGCCGGGCGCGGTGGCTCAAGCCTGTAATCCCAGCACTTTGGGAGGCCGAGACGGGCGGATCACAAGGTCAGGAGATCGAGACCATCCTGGCTAATACGGTGAAACCCCGTCTCTACTAAAGAATACAAAAAACTAGCCGGGCGACGAGGTGGGCGCCTGTAGTCCCAGCTACTTGGGAGGCGGAGGCAGGAGAATGGCGTAAACCTGGGAGGCGGAGCTTGCAGTGAGCTGAGATCCGGCCACCGCACTCCAGCCTGGGTGACAGAGCCAGACTCCGTCTCAAAAAAAAAAAAAAAAAAAAAAAGTGAGGTGTCTTCTCAGGATTTTGATTAGATCCAAAACAAATTGTGTAAGAGTCAATGCTTTGGGGGTGCCTCCTAGTGGAAGTCTTCGTTTTGTCATTACACATTGTGAAAAAATAGGTCTCTCCCCAGTACACCATTTCAGCGAGTATTTATTGAGCAGCTGAATGAGACTTTGGATTCCAGGACATAAAATGGAGACAAGTTTGCAGTCTCACCACCCTAGCAGGATGAGGGGTGGGGCAGTGTTGAGAGTAACTGGTTTACATCACAGCTATGTATGTCTGGTTTAAAGGTAATAGAAAACCAAATCAAAATATATTGATGGAATCCTTCTGATTTATTTTATTTATT
>NW_016847404.1:0-673 GCF_001698545.2 Rhinopithecus bieti | reverse complement strand
TATATATTTAATACTATATTATTTTGCAAAACTTCTACTTAACCAAAAGCCATTCAATGACTCTTTATTGATCTGTGATCTCAAAGAAACAATTAACATCTTGGATATATTTTTGGAAGAACTTCTCCAGTCGCTGCCATATATGTATTTTAATTTTTTTTTGTTTCAATCTTGTAGTGTCTGAGATTTTAGTCTTTAAGATAAATAATATGATTTCTCACTTCTGTTTTATCTTTGCAGTTAATTTCAGCAGTGTTCTGAAATATATAAAATAATTCATGAGATTTAGTGTTATCGTTGTGTTAGGCTATGCCAGTCCCCACTTGTAAAAATGCTGCCAAAGCCAGAGCCTGTCTACCAGATTTGTTTTTCTCATTTATTACTTTTATTTTCAACTTTTATTTTAGGTTCAGGGATACATGGGCAGATTTGTTACATGGAGTAAATTATGTCTCATGAGAGTCTGGTGTGAAGATTATTTTGTCACCCAGGTAATGAGGACAGCACTTGACAGTCTTTTAGTCTTCATCCCCCTTTCTTTTCTTTTCTTTTTTTTTTTTTTTCCTGCTCACACTGCAGTATTGTTTTTTAATTTTTTTTTATTATACTTTAAGTTCTAGGGTACATGTGCATATTGTACAGACTTGTTACATGTGTATACTTGTGTCATGTT
>NW_016847403.1:0-1027 GCF_001698545.2 Rhinopithecus bieti | reverse complement strand
GGCTGAGTGGATGGGCTACCTCCTGCAGCAAGCCTGGGTCTAAGCAAGACTCGGGCAGCACATCACTGGCTACCAAGGACTCTGGCTGGTGAAGTGACAGCAAAATAAATCCTGTGTCACATTGCCCTTAGAGAGTAGAGTCAGTTTGGCTGTCCATAGAATTATTTGTGTGACGGATAATATTATGTGCCAACTTCAGTGAGCTAATTGATGCCCAGAGAGCTGGTAAAACATTGTGTCTGAATGTGTCTGTGGAGGTGTTTCTGGAAGAGATCAGCATTTGATTCAGTAAACTGAGTAAAGAAGATTACTGTTAGCAATAGGGGTGGACATTATCCAATCTATTCAGGGGCTGAATAAACAAAAAGGTGAAAGAAGAATAAATTTGGTCTTTGCTTGATGTGGGACATCCATCTTTTCCAGCCATTGAACATTGGTGCTCCTGTTTCTCAAACCTTTGGACTTGGACTCAGTCTTATACCATTGCTTCTCCTCGCTCTCAGGCTTTCGGGTTTGAACTAAAACTATAAGACTGGGTTCCTTAGGCCTCAAGCTTATAGATGGCAGATCATGGGACTTTTCAATCTTCTTAATTACATTAGCCAACTTCTCAAAATAAATGTCTTCCTATATACATCCTATTGGTTCTGTTTCTCTGGATAACCCTGATTCACACACTTGGGTTAGACTCTCTTTCTCTCAGAATTGTATCTGTTCTTTTATCTTCTGCATTCCAGAGAAGAATAGCAACCACCTGCATCTATGCTGTTCAAAAAAATTCAAATTTCTTTCTCGTATATTCTTATGTTACTTTTTCTTCAGTTTCATTAATTAAACTGAGATATATCTTTTTTTTTTTTTTTTTTTTTTTTTTTTTTTTTTTTTTTTTTTTTTTTTTTTTTTGAGAAAGAGTCCTACTCTGTCACCTAGGCTGGAGTACAATGACACAATCTTGGCTCACTGCAACTTCTGCCTTCCGGATGCAAGCGATTCTCTTGCTTCAACCTCCTGAGTAGCTGGGATTACA
>NW_016847402.1:0-673 GCF_001698545.2 Rhinopithecus bieti | reverse complement strand
CCTTTATATATATCTTTATATGTGTACATATATACCTTTATGTGTATGTGCTTTTATTTATGTATGTATATATTTATATATACACTTTTATATATACATATGTGTATCTCTTTATATGTGTGTATAAATGCCTTTATATATGTACACATATACCTTTATGTGTATATACTTTTATATATGTTATATATACATACACTTTATGTATACGTGTATATATATTTATATAGATATATGTCTTTATATATGTATATACATATCTTTTTTTTTTTTTTGACTCGGAGTCTCGCTCTATCACCCAGGCTGGAGTCTGGAGTGTAGTGGTGCAATATCGGCTCACTGCAACCTCTGCCTCCTGGGTTCAAGCGATTCTCTGCCTCATCCTCCCGAATGGCTGGGATTACAGGTGCCTGCTAGCACACCCGGCTAACTTTTGTATTTTTGGTAGAGCCGAGGTTTCACCATTTTGGCTAGGCTGGTCCTGAGCTCCTGACCTCGTGATCCAACCGCCTCGGCCTCCCAAAGTGCTGGGATTACAGGCATGAGCCACTGTACCTGGTCTGTATATTTATCTTTTAATGTATCTTTATATGTCTTTAATATATCTTTACATACATAAACATTTTATATACATTTTATATTTTATGCCTATGTTATATAAATATATATTTTTATA
>NW_016847401.1:0-866 GCF_001698545.2 Rhinopithecus bieti | reverse complement strand
TGCTGGGATTACAGGCTTGAGCCACCGCGCCCGGCCAATACTGCTGTCTTAATGAGAGACCATTATGTAGTGCTTTTCCCTTACGGCCAGAATACAAGTCAGAATCAAGGAGAGATATTAGATCTCATTCTTCTGGGTTTTTTTTTTTTTGAGATGGAGTCTCTGTTGCCCAGGCTGGAGTGCAGTGGCACGATCTCAGCTCACTGCAAGCTCTGCCTCCCGGGTTCATGCCATTCTCCTTACTCAGCCTCCCGAGTAGCTGGGACTACAGGCACCCGCCACCACGCCCGGCTAATTTTTTGTATTTTTAGTAGAGATGGGGTTTCACCGTGTTAGCCAGGATGGTCTCAATCTCCTGACCTCGTGATCCGCCTGCCTTGGCCTCCCAAAGTGCTGGGATTATAGGTGTGAGCCACTGCACCCAGCCTTTTTTTTTTTTGAGACCGACTCTCACCCTGTCACCCAGGCTAGAGTGCAGTAGCTCATGCAACCTAAACCTTCCGGGTTCAAGCGATTCTTGTGCTTCAGCCTCCCAAGTAGCTGACCGCCACGCCTGGCTAATTTTTTTTTTTTTTTAGACGGAGTCTCTGTCACCAGGATGGAGTGCAGTGGCGCGATCTTGGCTCACTGCAATCTCTGCCTCCCAGGTTCATGCGATTCTCGTGCCTCAGTCTCCCAAGTAGCTGGGTTTACAGGCACACGCCACCACACCCAGCTAATTTTTTTTTTTTTTTTTGTACTTTTAATAGAGACAGGGTTTCACCATGTTGGCCAGGATGGTCTTGAGCTCCTGACCTCGTGATCCGCCCACCTCCCAAAGTGCTGGGATTACAGGTATAAGCCACCCTGCCCAGCCTTTTTTTTTT
>NW_016847400.1:0-672 GCF_001698545.2 Rhinopithecus bieti | reverse complement strand
CGAAGTCAGGAGATCAAGACCATCCTAGCTAACACGGTGAAACCCTTCTCTACTGAAAATACAAAAAATTAGCCGAGCGTGGTGGCCGGCGCCTGTAATCCCAGCTACTTGGGAGGCTGAGGCAGGAGAATGGTGTGAACCCGGGAGGCAGAGCTTGCAGTGAGCCGAGATCGCGCCACTGCACTCCAGCCTGCCAACAGACTCCGTCTCAAAAAAAAAAAAAAAAAAAAAAAAGACCAAGTCTGGCTCTGCCACCCAGGCTGGAGTGCAGTGGTGCCGTCTCCAATCACTGCAACCTCCGTCTCCCATGTTCAAGCAATTCGCATGCCTCAGCCTCCCTTGTAGCTGGGACTACAGGCCCCCACCACCACACCCGGCTAATTTTGTATTTTAGTAGAGATGGGGTTTCACTGTGTTGGTCAGGCTGGTCTCTAACTCCTGACCTCAGGTAATCCACCCGCCTTGGCCTCCCGAAGTGTTGGAATTACAGGCATGAGCCTTTCCTCCCGGCGCTATGTAGATCTTTAATTTCTTTCAACAATGGTTTATATTTTTCAATATACAAAGCCTATGCTTTTGTTAAATTTATTCCTAAGCATTTTATGTTGTTTGATGTTATTGTATATTGAATTTTCTTAACTTCATTTCAGCTTATTTACTGCTTGTATATAC
>NW_016847399.1:0-269 GCF_001698545.2 Rhinopithecus bieti | reverse complement strand
GTAGCTGAGATTACAGGTGTGCACCACCATATCCAGCTAATTTTTGTATTTTTTTTTTTTGTGTGAGACAGAGTCTTGCTCTGTTGCCCAGGCTGGAGTGCAGTGGCCGGATCTCAGCTCACTGCAAGCTCTGCCTCCCGGGTTCATGCCATTCTCCTGCCTCAGCCTCCCAAGTAGCTGGGACTACAGGCACCCGCCACCTCGCCCGGCTAGTTTTTTGTATTTTTTAGTAGAGATGGGGTTTCACCGTGTTAGCCAGGATGGTCTCG
>NW_016847398.1:0-675 GCF_001698545.2 Rhinopithecus bieti | reverse complement strand
CACTAAGATATTACCAATAATATTACAGGATGTACACCCACTGTGATATTAGGAGTAATATACAACTAATATATTACCAATATACAACTAATATATTACCAATAATATCACAGGGTGTACACACAAGGTGTACACAAACTGTGATATTAGAAGTAATAACCCCTAAGATATTATGAATAATATCACAGGGCATAAACACAAGGTGTACATCCACTGTGACATTAGAAGTAATATCCCTCTAAGATATTATGAATAATAACACAGGGTGTACACCCACTTTAATATTAGGAGTAATATCCTTCTAAGATGTTACAAATAATTTCACAGGGTGTGCACTCACTGTGATATTAGTAGTAATATCCCCCTAAGATATTATGAATAATATCACAGAGTGTAAACCCAGTGTGATATTAGGAGCAATAACACTGTAAGACATTATGCATAATATCAAAGGGTGTACACCCACTGTTATGTGAGGAGGAATGTCACCTTAAGATATTACGAATGATATTGCAGCGTGTACAGCTACTGTGATGTTAGGAAGAATAACCCCGTAAGATATTATGAATAATATCACCGAGCATTCACCCACTGAGATAACAGGAGTAATATCCTCCTGAGGTATTACAAATGTTATCACTGGGTGTACACCCACTGTGATATTAGGAGTAATAT
>NW_016847397.1:0-271 GCF_001698545.2 Rhinopithecus bieti | reverse complement strand
AGTTTTAACTTAGGATATTTCCTTTGTCACCATAGGCTTCAATGCACTCTCAAATATCCTTTTGCAGACTCCACAAAAACAGTGTTATCAAACTGCCCAATGAAAATGACGCTGTATCTCTGTAAGATGAATTCACTCATCACAAAGCAGTTTCTCAGAAATCTTCTTTCTAGTTTTGATCTGAGTATATTTCCTTTCTCACCATAGGCCTCAATATGCTCCCACATGTCCCCTCGCAGATTCAAAGAAAACAGTGTTAGCAAACGGCTTC
>NW_016847396.1:0-272 GCF_001698545.2 Rhinopithecus bieti | reverse complement strand
CCTATTGTCAACTCATAATTTCATTCAAGTATAATATATTCTACTTGACCTTTGCGGGGTTTTCATATCATGTATTTGTCATTGAAATTGGTTTTTGATATTTGAACCACAAGTTTATAATTGTATTGTTGGTTAGACTGGTCTGTAGAATCCTTTGTTTTGATTCTGTGATTTATTCATTAGAGAGTAGCTGTGCTACTGTAAATTTTGAGGTCAAAAGCTTAAAACATTTTATACATTTTAAAACAAAGTGCATGGCATTTAAATACCTA
>NW_016847395.1:0-671 GCF_001698545.2 Rhinopithecus bieti | reverse complement strand
TTATTTTGAGATATGCTCCATCAATACCTAGTTTATTGAGAGTTTTAGCACAATGGGGTGTTGAATTTTATGGAAGGCCTTTTCTGCATCTATTGAGATAATTATGTGGTTTTGTCATTGGTTCTGTTTATGTGATGATTACATTTATTGATTTGTATGTTGAACCAGTCTTGCATCCCAGGGATGAAGCTGACGTGATCATGGTAGATAAGCTTTTGATGTGCTGCGGGATTTGGTTTGCCAGTACCTTATTGAGGATTTTGCATCAATGTTCATCTGGGATATTGGCCTGAAATTTTCTTTTTTTGGTGGGTCTCTGCCAGATTTTGGTATCAGGATGATGCTGGCCTCATAAAATGAGTTAGGGAGGAGTCCCTCTTTTTCTGTTGTTTGGAGTAGTTTCAGAAGGAATGGTACCAGCTCCTCCTTATACCTCTGGTAGACTATGACTGTGAATCCATCCAGTTCTGGGCTTTTTTTGGTTGGTAGGCTATTGGTTACTGCCTCAATTTCAGAACTTGTTATTGGTCTTTTCAGAGATTCAACTGCTTCTTGGTTTAGTCTTGGGAGTGTGTATGTGTCCAGGAATTTATCTATTTCTTCTAGATTTTCTAGTTGATTTGCGTAGAGGTTTTTGTAGTATTCTGATGGCAGTTTGTATTTCTGTGGGA
>NW_016847394.1:0-272 GCF_001698545.2 Rhinopithecus bieti | reverse complement strand
GCACTCTGTGTCAAGCTCGGAGTCTGTAAATACACCAATCAATACTCTGTGTCTAATTCAAGGTTTGTAAATACACCAATCAGTACACTGTATCTAGCTAACCTAGTGGGGTCTTGGAGAATTTTTCTGTCTAGCACTGTGTCTAGCTAAAGGATTGTAAATGCACCAATCAGGACACTGTCAAAATAGACCAATCAGCGCTCTGTAAAATGGACCAATCAGCTCTCTCTAAAATAGATCAATCAGCTCTCTGCAAAATGGACCAATCAGCA
>NW_016847393.1:0-674 GCF_001698545.2 Rhinopithecus bieti | reverse complement strand
GATACTAACTAATAATATTTCCCCAAATTAAAATAATAATATTCCCACTTGCTTGATGATTATATACATAGAAAACCTGCAATTTGAAATTCACCTGAGATTAGCATCTAGTCTAGTTTCATTTTTAAATTCAGACCATAATTATAGTTTTTTCTTTGGCTCTGGTATAATTGTCTTCTATTAAGACCATTCATTTTCCTTAACATAACATTCAGTTTGCTAAAATATTCAGACATGCCTTTTAAATCTCTGACCCTTATTGTTGATAAATACCTAACGTATCTATTACATTCATTGAAATATATCCTAAGCTTATTTATTTTTAATTCAGACTACAGTGACACTTCTGTATATACAAGTACCTATCAACATAGCCAATCAGAGTTTAACATATACCAATACTTAGAAAACTGTAAACTGGGTTTATTTTATTTAACAATGATATCTATAAAACATGATGAGACTTTTTTAAAATTATACTTTATGTTCTGGGGTACATGTGCACAACATGCAGGTTTGTTACATGTGTATACATGTGCCATGTTGGTGTGCTGCACCCATTAACTCATCATTCACATTAGGTATATCTCCTAATGCTATCCCTCCTCCCTCCCCCCAACCCCACAACAGTCCCCAGTGTGTGATGTTCCTCTTCCTGTGTCCAAGTGTTCTCA
>NW_016847392.1:0-2037 GCF_001698545.2 Rhinopithecus bieti | reverse complement strand
TATGGCTAGCCAGTTTTCCCAGGACCATTTATTAAATAGGGATTCCTTTCCCCATTTCTTGCTTTTGTCAGGCTTGTCAAAGATCAGATGGTTGTAGATGTGTGGGGTTGTTTCTAAGGCCTCTGTTCTGTTCCATTGGTCTATATCTCTGTTTTGGTACCAGTACGATGGTGTTTTGGTTACTGTAGCCTTGTAGTTAGTTTGAAGTCAGGTAGCGTGATGCCTCCAGCTTTGTTCTTTTTGCTTAGGATTATCTTGGCTATGCGGGCTGTTTTTTGGTTCCACATTTTGGGTCTGGTTTGGGGTGGGGGGCTGGGGAGGGATAGCGTTAGGAGACATACCTAATGTAAAAGACGAGGTGATGGGTGCAGCAAACCAACATGGAACATGTATACCTATGTAACAAACCTGCACCTTGTGCACATGCACCTTAGAACTTAAGGTATATATTTAAAAAAAGACTTAATGACTGTTTCAGAAATCACATCACTGCAGTGCATTCCATTCTTGGATGGCACTCCAATACAACATTTCAGTATCAGTTTGCTTTTTATGTGTGCATTCCTGGGGAAAATAGAATAAGGGGAATGCAACTTACCTACGAATCTGATAACTTCCAGGATAAGCTGTTAGTTGATGGGGAACCTTAAGTGGGACATGTCGGTAGTGTGATCTCTCAAGAGTTGGTGAACACACTGCCTATACCCATTGCTGTTACTACCGTTGCAGATGTATCACCCTCACCAGGCTCCCATGTCCTTCCTGGAAGGATGGAAACATACCCAGTAGATGTCTGTGTCCTCAGGATGGAACAAAGGACCTCACAGGCAGATGGAGGGCAGGGAACACCTGTGGAATTGTAGTGATCACTACATGGTTGGATGACCAAACCCAGAGTCACAGTGATGAGCCACATGGATGTCCCTGTGCAGAAGGTGGGCGGGGAACACCACAGGCATCTGCCTTAGGAGCCCTGCAGCAGAGTGAGACCAACCTGCAGTACTGATCTCAGTGATGCCCTTCAAGGGTCCCAAATGTAAGCAGCCTATTGGTTGGGGTTCCTCGGTGTGTGTGTGCATGCACATGTGTATATGTGGGTGGGTGGAGAGAGAAAGAAAGAGAGAGAGACTGAGTTTGAAGACCTAGCCCATGGAAGTGTTGCAACTGGCAAGTCCAAATCTCACAGAGCAGGATATCAGGTTGGAGACCCATGGCAGAGGTGATAGGAGAGCTCAAATCTTTCGGCGCCCACCTCAATGCGCATGTTCACCAGGCATCTTCTACTCTACCTCTTCACCCACGTGGTGAATGCCTCGGAGCTGTGAGGTCAAGTTCCTAAGGTCTGGATTCCTTCTCTCCTACTGAGACACAGCAGGTAGGTCCACAGGCCAATCCAACTGGGAGGTGAAGTGTGAGTGAGGGTGAGGAGGAGCCAGTGGGCTTCTGGAGGGTCGTCGGTGGGAGGGAGACTCAGAGGGGAAGGGCCTCGAGGTCTTCATCCTTTACATGTGGCACTGCAGCCATGGGCCTTCTTTTCTGTCGGGGCCACAACTAAGGAGGAAGGAGGGCCTTGGCGTGTAGGGGATTGGGGTATGATGGGGCACGTGCTGGGGGTGCTGTTGAAGGTATCTGAGTCCCAGAGATGCCTCAAACCCCCGACAGAGGACAGATTGTAGACTCCCCAGTGGGGACCCAGGCATGGACAGCGTGGGCAGTAAGGAAGGGGCCTGGGAACTGGGAATGCTGCGGGTTGGTGACCTCGGCCCCGAGGTCTGTAGAGTGCCAGGAACAGGTGTCCAGTGAGGAGCACCCAGTGCTGTGTTGCAACTTCCCAACTCCACCGTGGAGGTTTGAATGGATGGGACTCTGGTTGAGCAAAACTTGATTTTAGGGAGGAACTGGGCCCAGGAAATGGGTGTGTGACAAACACTGTGGTCACCCCCAGTTTAATTCTCTAGCTCTATTTTCCTACATGTCCCCAGGATGGAGATTCCAGTTGTGAAACCAAACCACATCAGGGATATCCAGTGTCTCTTG
>NW_016847391.1:0-2035 GCF_001698545.2 Rhinopithecus bieti | reverse complement strand
CAGTGGCTTTGTTTAACTACTTAAGCCTCAGCAATCGCGGATGCCCCTCCCCCAGCCTCGCTGCTGCCTCGCAGTTAGATTGCCGCAGACTGCTGTGTTAACAATGAGGGAGGCTCAGTGAGCATGGGACCCTCCCGGCCAGGTGAGGGATATATTTTTCTGATGTGCCCGTTTGCTTAGAGTGCGGTATTGGCGTGGGAGTTACCCGATTTTCCTGGTGTTGTGTGTCTCAGTTCCCCTGTCTAAGAAAAGGGATACCCTTTCCCCTTGCACTTCCCAGGTGAGGCGATGCCTCGCCCTGCTTCAGCGCTCACTGGTCAGGCTGCAGCAGCTGACCAGCACCGATTGTCCGGCACTCCCTAGTGAGATGACCCCAGTACCTCCGTTGAAAATGCAGAAATCACCGGTCTTCTGTGTGGCTTGCGCTGGGAGTTGGAGACTGGAGCTGTTCCTATTCGGCCATCCTGCTCCGCCCCTCCCATGTAGCAATTGTTAGGCGGGAATCTAGACTCAACATGGCAGCGTTACCCGGTGTAGCAGGCCTTTTGTTAAAGACTCCCTTCACCCTTTTACACACCCGCAGACTTACATGCGTCAGAATTCCAGCAGCTGCATTCCACAATGTAAACAGCAGTTTCTGTTACCAGTTTCCAAAGATCCCTTCCTCATGACCCTTACTCAACTCCTGCCTAGTAGTTTCAAGGCCCCCCAGGCCCTGTTTGCATAACCAGCTTCCCTACCTCTTGGGCTGTAAAAAGCCCCTACCTTCCTCCCTCAGCGTGACTTCCTCGGCCCACAGCTGTGGACCGGGGAACCTCACCTGCAAGCCCTAATAAAAGGTTATTCTCACTGCCATATGCCTTGTGTCTTCCTTCCTGGTTTGGCTCCAGCCTCAGTTTACCTTTACGGCAATCACTGTAGAAATTACAAAATAAATTGTCAAAGTCCTATTTATAGTTAGAGACTTTAATCATCTTTTCTCAGAATATGGTAGTTCATGTTAATTCGAACATATTTGAAATACTCAGGATTTCAAAGAAACAATTAGCAAAAATAATCTGAAACATTTCCCCAAACATACAATTAATTCCTTTCAAACACCCACAGATTAATCCCAAATGTGCTAATGTATCATGACTCAGAGTGATTCTTCAGGTTCCTAATAATGTATCAGGCATGGGGTTATTATTATGGGGACAGGGACAGTTGGAATTTTTACTTTTTCTCTTTCTCCTTTTGTTTCATTTTATTTTCCAAACTACAGATGCCCTTAGTTATTACTTGTTTGATTAAATATGCACTTGGTTATTACTTGTTTGATTAAATGCAATAGGAAAATTGTGAAAATTGTATGCTAGACAGATAAAATGTTCTAACTGGAATAATTTTCCCATAAAGTTATGGCTGGTTTAAAGTACAACGCATTTTTTTTTAAGCACCAGGTGTGGAAATGATAGACTAATGAATTGCTAACGAGAGAAATTTGACCATGCATGATTTTCAACATCACTCAAAGGCTTACTCTTGGTTCTCTGTTGAACCTGGTATCCTATGTACATTTTTGTTCAATAAGTTTCATCTCTGCTGGATCCTTGGATCTTCCTGGAACAATTTAGGATTACTAACTTTGGTATTTTCACTCCCTAGCGATCTTTTCCACCAGAGACCTGCTTTACTAACCCTCTCACCACCACTTTCAAATCATTGCTCCAACACCACCTCCCCAAGGAAAGGCATCCTGGCCACTCTTCAATACAATGGCTGGCTCCCCTCTGCAGATTTTTTCACCCACTTAAGCCAATGTACTTTTCTATTTTTCAAGAGCAAGTATCAATTCCCACAGTTTGCTTACTTTACACATTTTTTTTTTTCCTTTGTTCACTTCAGGAAGAAAAAAAAGTTCATGAAAGCAGAAACTTTATTTGGTTTTCTTCTCCAATCTATTACAACATCTTAGAACATAATATGTTTTAATTTGTGAACAATGACACAAAACTCTCAAAAGACAAGTTTCCATTAGGAAAATAGAATCTCT
>NW_016847390.1:0-675 GCF_001698545.2 Rhinopithecus bieti | reverse complement strand
GGCACCCGGGGAATCTCCTGGTCTGCGGGTTGCGAAGAACATGGGAAAAGCGCAGTATCTGGGCCGGAGTGCATCATTCCTCATGGCACAGTCCCTGGAAGCTTCCCTTGGCTAGGGGAGGCAGTTCCTTGACTCCTTGTGCTTCCTGGGTGAGGCAACGCCACACCCTCCTTCAACTCACCCTCCATGGGCTGCACCCACTGTCTAGCCAGTCTCAATGAGATGGCCAGGTACCTCAGCTGGAAATGCAGAAATTACCCTCCTTCTGCATTGATTTCGCTGGGAGCTGCAGACCAGAGCTGTTCCCTTTCGGCCAGTCACAACTTTATTTCTCATTTTCTAAAATATTTTATTGAATACACTTTGAGTATAATAAAAAGTATTTTTTTTTTTGAGACGGAGTCTCGCTCTGTTGCCCAGGCTGGACTGCAGTGGCCGGATCTCAGCTCACTGCAAGCTCCGCCTCCCGGGTTTACGCCATTCTCCTGCCTCAGCCTCCCGAGTAGCTGGGACTACAGGCGCCCACCACCACGCCTGGCTAGTTTTTTGTATTTTGTAGTAGAGACGGGGTTTCACTGTGTTAGCCAGGATGGTCTCGATCTCCTGACCTCGTGATCCGCCCGTCTCGGCCTCCCAAAGTGCTGGGATTACAGGCTTGAGCCACCGCGCCTGGCC
>NW_016847389.1:0-271 GCF_001698545.2 Rhinopithecus bieti | reverse complement strand
GCCATGTAATTCTGTGCAATGAATTCACTGATCCCAAAGAAATTTCTAAGAAGGCTTCTTTCTAGTTTTTATCTCAGAATATTTACTTTTCTACCATCGCTCCCAAATATCCCTTCTCAGACACTACAAAAACAGTGATGCCAAACTACTCTCTCAACAGAAAGCTTTACCTCTATGAGATGAATGTTCACATCACAAAGCGGTTATCAGAAGCTCTGTCTCCTGTTTATTCCTGAAGATATTTCCTTTTTCACATTGGCCTCTATCTGCT
>NW_016847388.1:0-675 GCF_001698545.2 Rhinopithecus bieti | reverse complement strand
ATTTATCAGACTATATCTGAATAAATAAGCATTTACTAGATTCTATCTTGTATCAATTTAATGCAAAGTATCAATCTGGGTTATCCAGAATATTTGAGTTATACATTTACAAATACATTTAGGTGGATAAGTATTTAAATAATGAAAACAAATGGATACATATGAATAAATACTTAACATGATATATGTTTAATATATTTGTTCATATATCTATTTGTATTTATGCATGTATGCATAAATTATGAATGTTTATATATTGTATCTTTCACATATTTATATTTATGCACACATGCACATGTACTCATATGTGTATAACTAGATAAAACTATGATTATCACAGTTAATGACTTGTTATATTTAATCACACAGTTAATTACTTGTATATTTGTGTAAAAATGTATGCATATATTTCTAAATATTGTATTTGTTTTGTGTATTGTGTGATTGTTATATCAATCTCTCTAGATAGATTGATATAAGTAGATATATGTAAATAAGTATAAATCCATTGAGAGACAGCTTATAATTATCTGAGTAGATATTTTTCATTATAATCATAATTATATATTATGAGTTATAGTCATTTCTAAAGTTACGTAATTATGAGACATATTATAATACTTTTGTGAGAATAAATAATTAAATTATCATTTGGTATTTAACAGGATCCAATTC
>NW_016847387.1:0-2034 GCF_001698545.2 Rhinopithecus bieti | reverse complement strand
CAAAATAGAAACATGTTTAAGAAACAAAACTACTATCTAAAATTACAGGATTTTATATTTTAATTATGAAAGCAATAAAGACAATTTTATATTAATAGCAATTTAGATAACACTATGTTCTCATACCTGAGTTTTCTTGAATACGAGAACCTTGATTTATCATTGGAACTGTCCTTGGCCAAAAGTAGAAGAGGGAAAGATGAGCTAAGTCTGACAAAGGATGACCAATGGTTGAAAGCTCCCAATCAAGCACCGCTATAACTCGACACTATAATTAAAATAAAGAGGTCTTTAACATATTAAAACTTAAAACAAGTATAATAAAGAAATAACATCGAATACATTCAAAATCATATTTTCCATCAAAAGTCAATTTCAGGTATTTACCCACAGTGGCATATCTCATTTATAAAATAGCCAATTAGCCTTGATTATATAGAGCTAAGTCCTCTGGTTCCATCGCTGGCCATCAATCCTTCTCATTTTACTTTACACAGCCTTAATATCTCTGCTAATAAGCAGATGCAAAAGCAGTTAAAACTTCTCAACTGAAAGTAACTGTGATAAAAGGAATTATAGTGAATTCCTAATATTTTAATAATCCATGTTATGCATGATTAAACATTTGCTTTAGTAATTAATCTAACTACATAACAAATGTACTACTCCACCCATAGTACTTTTAAAAGTTATTTCATGTTGTAGATACAAAGCATAATTGTTATAAAAGATACTGTTAGTTTTATAAATATAAAATCCACCATTACACAGCAACATAAAACAATCATGTAACGTGGAACCAATAAAACAGAAAGCTTTCCTCATTCAACCTTGTAACAGTATGTATCAAGGGAATTTTTTTTTTTTTTTTTTTTTTTTGAGACGGAGTCTCGCTGTGTAGCCCAAGCTGGAGTGCAGTGGCACGATCTCTGCTCACTGCAAGCTCCACCTCCTGGGTTCACGCAATTCTCCTGCCTCAGCTTCCCGAGTAGCTGGGACTACAGGCGCTTGTCACCCACGCCCGGCTAATTTTTTTGTATTTTTAGTAGAGACGGGGTTTCACCGTGTTCGCCAGGATTGTCTCGATTTCCTGACCTCATGATCCACCCGCCTTAGCCTCCCAAAGGGAATATATATCTTGATGTTAAGAATACAGGACATTCTATTGTTCATTTCTTAAGTTCATTTGGCTGTACATATGGCCAAAAAAATCAATTTGCAGAATAGTACATAGCATATGATCCAATTTTTGCTTAAAGAGAAAGATTATAAATGAATACTGAAAGTTGAAAGGATATTGCACCAAACTGAGAGCTATGGCTGTGGTTACTTTAAGGGATTAAGGCAGGAGGGATGAGGTCCAGAGAGGGCAACCTTCACTGCAGGAGTGATGTGACATGATCTGTATTTTAAGAGGGTCACTCTAGCTACTATGATTTCAATATACTATAGGGGGGCCAGTGAGGCAGCTGTAGCAATACTCTAGGCAAGTTACCCAAGCTACAAAAAACTGCAGACCCCATTTAGGTAATATGAGTTACTGGGTTTCATGCCTCCATATAACTGTGTGTGCTTGCATTCCGTTGCTCCTCTGGCAAACCTACACACATTATTGGAGCTTTGTGTGGAAATGTGGGCTTTGGAATCAGACAGGCCTGTATTCAAACTCTAGCTCTACCATTTGCTGACTGTATAACTCTGGACAAGTTAGTTAACCTCTTTAATCCTCAATTTTCTCAGCCATAATATACACCTCTCACACAGGGTTAGTTTGAAGATTAAATGGGCAGGTAGCATGTATAGTTCATTTACCAGTTTCTAGCAAAGTACCTGGCACACAACAGATGGCCAATATGTATTTATTTGATGAATATGTACAGAGCCTCGCATATATAGCCAGGCAATCAAAACTTTGCCATTGTTACTGTGGAAAAAAATTGATCACTCCCTTCTCTATGACTTTATAAGAGCTTTTACTGTGGTTATATTATACTATAAATTTATAATATTATAAATATTATAAATTACTATACT
>NW_016847386.1:0-1028 GCF_001698545.2 Rhinopithecus bieti | reverse complement strand
CCTTTTTTATGTTTTGGACATATTTTAGGCTCAACAGTTTTCTTTTTTTCCCTATCTGGTGGCCTGACTCGCTGGTTTTTTCTACATTTTTTTTTTTTAGTATGACCATGCTTCCCACAGTTAAAACAAGCTGCAGGAAATGGAGTATTTCCTTTATCCACTCTCAGTTCTGCCATTGCCTGTGCCAACAAGGTAGCTTTATGCAGATTAGCTCCAATACCATCACAGGCCTTGATATAATCAACTAAATGTGCTTTCCCTCTGATAGGTCGCAGAGCAGCCTGGCAATTGGGATTAGCATTGTCAAAAGCTAATAACTGCAACACTATATCCTGAGCAGCTGAATCTGCAATCAACTTTTTAAGAGACTCCTGTAACCGAGCTATAAAATCAACATATGGTTCCCTTGGTCCCCATTTTATAGCACTAAAGGAAGGGTACTGTTCCCTACCTGAAGTGATTTTTTCCCAAGCTCTAATGCACACTTCTCTAAGCTGTTCTATGGCATCATCCCGCATGACCAGTTGTACATCTAAATCAGCCCAGCTGCCAACCCCTAAAGTTGGTCTGCAGTTATATTAATTTGAGGTTTGTCCTGGGCATTGCGAGCAGCCTGAATGGAAGCTTCATCTGCCCACCAAGTTTTAAATTGTAGGAACTGAACAGGAGTTAGACAAGCTCGAGTAAGAGCGTCCCAGTCAGTAGGAATCATCCGGCTGGAAGTGGTAATATTCTTTAACAGTCCCATTACAAAAGGAGAACCTGGTCCATACTGACTTATTTTTTTTTTAATTCTTTGAGTAATTTTAAAGGAAAAGGCTCAAATGTAGCTGTAATATTCCCCTGTTGATCTGTGGGGTATATCCTAACAGGGAATTGCCAAGCCTCTAAATCACCCTCTTGTCTAGCTTGCTGAATTCCTGCCTGACTAGAACTAAGAGTCCTCGCTCAAGGCGCGGCTCTAACAGTCACTGGGGCAACTACTTTTTGCCCAGTGTCCTCTGGAAAAGAAAGATCTGGGGGATCAT
>NW_016847385.1:0-659 GCF_001698545.2 Rhinopithecus bieti | reverse complement strand
CAATAATTACTTTTACTTATTTGCAAATTATTGTTTACATCTAAATTTGATACATTACAAATATCTTCCAGTAATGAATTAGTTTGCTAGGGCTGACATAACAAATTCAACAGCCTGGGTGGGTTAAAAAACAGAAACATATTTCCTCACATTTTTGAATATTTTAAGTCTAAGATCACAATTTCATCAGGATTAGTTTCTTTCCAAAGCTTTCCTCCTTGGCTTATAAATAGCTGTATTCTTTCATCTTCACATGATCTTATTCTGATGTATGTGTATCCTAATCTCCTCTTTTAAGAATAGCAGTCGTATTGGATTAAAGCCCACACTTAAAGATTTCATTTTAATTTGACTACTTCTTTAAAGGCTCATCTCCAAATATAGTCACATTCTGAGGTGCTGGGGGTTAGGATGTCAACATACAAATTTTGGGGGAACACAATTCAGTTATAAAGAGTAACCAGCAACCTCTGGTTATGTTGTTTTAACTAAAATATATATTAATAAAATCATGCAAAATTATATTGAGATTTTTCTAGTATTAAATAGAGGCCATCATATTAAAACATTACCATTAAGGCATGTCCATGAATTTAAGGTTTATAATCTGATATAGGAATTTGTTGTGGGAAAAAAATATGCATATGCCAAAGGACATT
>NW_016847384.1:0-659 GCF_001698545.2 Rhinopithecus bieti | reverse complement strand
AAAAAAAAAAAGAAAAAAAAAAATAATATTTGAGAATTGAATGAACAGACTTGATAGGCAACTGTTGGTCCCAGAGAGCAACTGGCTTTCCAAGACATCTGGCAACTTTATAGCAAACTCCTGCTCACTAGTGAGCCCACTCAAGTGTAAAGCTGAGGGACTGAAGGACATGCAGGGCTAGAGAACAGGGATTGGGATTCTTTAACAATCCCCCACTGTCCAAAGGAAGAGCCCTGAGGCCCCGAGCCCCTTAACCTTTTCCTTTCCTCTTCTGCACACACCTCAGGCCTCCCAGGCACAGTGGGGCCATGCTATGCTAGCAAATGATGCTTCTGGCCAGGCGCGGTGGCTCATGCCTATAATCCCAGCACTTTGGGAGGCCAAAGTAGGCAGATCAGCTGAGGTCAGGAGTTCAAGACCAGCCTGGCCAACATGGTGAAACCCTGTCTCTACTAAAAACACAAAATTAGCTGAGTGTGGTGGCGGGCGCCTGCAATCCCAGTTACTCGGGAAGCTGAGGAGGGAGAATCAGGTGAGCCTGGGAGGCAGAGGTTGCAGTGAGCTGAAATCAGGCCATTGCACTCCAGCCTGGGCGACAGAGTGAGATTCCGTCTCAGAAACAAACAAAACAAAACAAAACAAAAAAGTACCTGGCGCGT
>NW_016847383.1:0-658 GCF_001698545.2 Rhinopithecus bieti | reverse complement strand
GAAAAGAACGGTGTACCTCTGTGAGATGAATTCACACATCACAAAGCAGTTTCACAGGAAGCTTCTTTCTAGTTTATATCTGAGGGTATTTCCTTTGTCACCAAAGCCTTCAATGTGATCCAAAATATCCTTTCTCAGATTATACAAAAAAGGTGACACCCAGAGCTCCATGAAAAGAACGATGAAAATGTGTGAGGTGAAATCACAAATCACAAAGCAGTTCCTCAGAAAGCTTCCTTTTGCTTATGTCTGAAGTTATGTCGTTTGTCACCCTAAGTTTCAATCCTTTCTGACATAACATATTGCAGATTCTGCAAACACAGTGTTAGCTAACTGCTTAATGAAAAGAGCAGTGCAACCCTGTGAGATGAATTCACACATCACAAAGCAGTTTGTCAGAAAGCTTCTTTCTAGTTTTTATCTGAGGATATTTCCTTTTCAAAACAGGCCTTGATGCTCTCCCAAATATTCCTTTGCAGATTCCAAGAAAACAGTGTAAGCAACTGCTCCAAAACAAGAAATGTATAACTCAGTGAGATGAATTCACACATCACAAATAACTTTCTCAGAAAGGTCCTTTCTAGTTTTTATCTGAGGATACTTCCTTTGTCACCATATTCTTCAATGTGATCCAAAATATCCCTTCTCAGACTCCCCA
>NW_016847382.1:0-866 GCF_001698545.2 Rhinopithecus bieti | reverse complement strand
TGTATTCTAGTTTATCTACTTGATCTTTTTTAAATTTTAAAGTCTATAGTATCATGGAGGGCTATTTTCGTGAGTGCGTACATGACCATGTTATGTTTTATACATTAGTTTAAGTATTCACATATTATGGCTATTGTTATATTTCAGTATTTTAAAATAAACTGGCAAATGTCACAGTGCTGAGAAAGTAGTAAACTCTGACTTATTTGATGGACGGTCTCTCTCTTGCCTGTTCCTTTCATCCTCCAATCAGTTTTTAAGCTTTATGAAGAAACTCTTAAAATTGGAGTGAGAAGTATCTAATCATGAGAATATAGAGGGAGGTAAAGCATAAAACAAGCCATACAGAGCTACTCTGCATAAAAAATGACCTTTTAAAAGTGTTTTGTCAAATAAATTTATTTAAATGAACATTTAGATGCCAAAATAATTAATAATTACCAACAATTGTATAGCACTCTTTAGTTTACAGAGTGTTTCTGCAGCATTTGTCTCATTTCATAGCCCATCATATTTTGATAGGAATATTTAATGGGATGCTTTGCTTATACACTATTCCTATACACCACAGTATCATTATGTGACTAGAACCATTTTGGATATGGCAATCTGAACTTCAATTCTGAATCTACAATTGTCTCTTTCATTGTGGCTTTATAGAGAGTGAGTCACTTAACCTAAGGAGATTTTGCAGATAACTGTAACCATTTAAAACACCAGAATGTTTAATTATAACCACTTTTTAGAAGAATCATTATAAAATCGACATAACATTTTACCACCTCTTTACAAATCAAGTCTGACATGTTTTAGGTTATAAAATAAAACATGACCATGGTATAATATTGAGGCAATAGAGAAATATA
>NW_016847381.1:0-659 GCF_001698545.2 Rhinopithecus bieti | reverse complement strand
GAATGTGCTCCCGAATGTCCCTTCACAGATACGTGCATGATGAAGTTTCCAAACTGCCTAATATAAGAAAGGTTTGAACTATCCAAGATGAATAGATATATCTACCATGAAGCAGTTTCACAGAAATCTTCTTTCCAGTTTTGTCTGAGGATATTTCTTTTTTCACCATACCATCCTTATACTCCTGAGTGTCTCTTGGTAGCTTTTTCTCCAATAGGGATTCCGGAATCCTCTAGGAGAAGAAAGGTATATTTTCGTGAGTGGAATGCACACGTCACAAAGCAGCTCCTCAGAAAGCTACTCTCCAGTTTCTATCTGAAGATGTTTCCTTTCTCACTGTAACCCTCAAAGCGCTCCTGAATATCCCTTCACAGTCTAAACAAAAACAGTGTTATGATACTGCTCACTGAAAACAGAAGCTTAAGTGTGTGAGTGGAATTCATGTGACACTGAGCAGTTTCACAGAAAGCTTCCTTGTGGTTACTCTCTGAGGTTATTTCATTTTCAGGATATTCTAAAGAACGTCTCCAAATGCCCTTTCTCAGATTCCACAGAAACAGTGATTTCAAACTGCTCAATCCAAAGAATGATTTCACTCTTTGAGATGAATACAAACACCACAAAAGAGATGCACAGAAAGCTTGTCTCCAATTTTCGAT
>NW_016847380.1:0-2433 GCF_001698545.2 Rhinopithecus bieti | reverse complement strand
GCCTGCACCCAGGTGAAATAAACACAATGTTGCTCACACAAAGCCTGTTGGTGGACTCTCTTCACAGGGACGTGTGTGACAGGGGCTGGGCATGGTGGCTCATGGCTGTATTCCCAGCACTTTGGGAGGCCAGGGTGGGTGGTTCAACTGAGGTCAGGAATTCAAGACCAGCCTGACCAACATAGTGAAACTCCATCTCTACTAAAATACAAAAAAAAAAAAAGAAAACAAACAAAAAACGTCAGGCATGGTGGCGGACGCCTGTAATCCCAGCTCCTTGGGAGACTGAGGCAGGAGAATAGCTTGAACCCGGGAGGCAGAAGTTGCAGTGAGCTGAGATTGTGCCACTGCACTCCAGCCTGGGCGAGAGAGTAAGACTGTCTCAAAACAAACAAAAAAGTAGGGCACACTTATTACACACCTGTGTCTAGTCCTACTCTTTTCATGAACTTAGATCCGGATTCAATAACACTTGGACAATAACTATAATGTTTTGGGAACTTCAGCATACATCTCATTTGACCCTTACTAGAACCTAATCACACTGTAGTGCTGATTCTGAGCGTTACCGATTCTTCTGTGAAAGCGAATGACTGAGAAGTAACACATTATCTTGTCAGTGTTTGTCTTGCTTAATTGGTTACTGAACTGATCCCAAATGGCCGGATTACAGTGAAACCAAATGGCTGAGATTGCAGGGACCAGCTAGTTTTCCTCTCTCATGACTCCAGGCTGCCCTGCTAATCTGACCCACTGTACTAAAGAGGTGTGGGTCACAAGGCAGACAAAGCAGGAAGATAGACAAGAGTGTAAAGCAAAGGGCCTTCCCTCTTGACAACTGCAAAGCAGGTAAAGTGAGCACAAAACCCCTGCAAGGTCATTGTGAACATGATTGTGGTAGATCTACAACAAAGGCTAAAATAACGCATTATTGTGTTCATGCAAAAAAAAAAAAAAATTACTCCATAGAGCAGATTATCCCCTCACAAAGCAACATGGAAAAGGCATTTGTGAGAAATGCACAAATTAAGCAATTGCTCTGAAGACTTAAATGCCAATTTAAATAATCCAAACAGATTGCATTCAGCTAATGGCAGACTATAATAAACATGCATTAAAGTGTTTTTCAAATACTTTAATATATTTGTGAATGTCATAACATCTATCAACTAGTTATTATTGTTAGCAAAACTTCTTTACCCTTTTATTTACCATGTCCAGTTTGTAAGCTTCCAACTTGGGGGACTTGCAACATTTATTAAATAATGTATAAGGAACGCACCATTAAAATTCCTATGCTTATGCCTTGAAGATTAAACTCACATTTCTAGCTCATTAATAGATGACAGCTATAATTAATCCTGGAAATATGGAGTCTCTAGAACACATACAAGAAAAAGTTTGGGATTTGATACATGAGAGCTGAGACTAAAATTCTTTGATAGGTCACATATATGAGCCTAACAATTTTTCCTTGAATAGGAAACTTTAAGTAGGCCAGTTTAATGACTGCTACGATGGAGTTTATACACCCACACTCAAGTATCCTTTCGATGAACTGCTAACCAGAATGGAGTTAAAGCCCTGCACTATTAAAATGTCTTTGGTTCAAGCAGAGAAAGAAGCAGGAACTGATCCTGCCATTTAGGCTTTGTTATTGTTTTAGATCCAATAACTGTTTGGTTTCATTTTTCAACATGGCATTAGTATATCTGGTTCCCCAATAGGACCTCGCATGTAGGACATCGGAATGGGTTCACTCGGGAAGATGGACTTCCATTCTACCTGAGCTTTGTTCCCACATGCAGTCACAATCCTGGCCCGACCGTGAAAGGCGGTGTGGCCGGAATAAATCTGACCAAAAGGACCAGTGAAATGTTTGGGACATCATAAAGTGCTGCAGGGGTAGGGGTGGAGGAAAGGAATGAGTAGAGAGAAAACGAGTATTAATTTAAAATGGGAAAACCCTCTCATTCTCCATTTGATTCATTTAAGGAGGGGAAAACCACTCAAAGACTCTCTCCAGAACCCAAAGCTAATCACTTTTCATTGCAGCGGATTACCAAAGAGTCTAGGTAACCCACCTACCACAGCCTCCCGCCGAAAAACCAAAAATCCCATTTCTTCCCAAGTATGCACCCAGGAAAGGAAAGAAGACTGTGCATTTAGAGTGGAGGGCGGTACACAGGGCAAAGCAAGTTAGTGCCTCCTTCCCGGATCCCCTGCTTCCCGAGCCAGCCTGACCTGGCTAACGGCAAAGTGCAGGGACCGGGAGGTCAAACTTGGGGTCGCTTCTCACCCGAGTCCACCCGATAACGAGATGATGGGGTGGGGACACCTGTCAAAGGACGGGGCCGGGGCCGGGGCCGCAGCGGGCGAGCGGGCAAGCGGGCTGGCGGCACTGCGGCGGCTGGGACCAAGGCGCGCCGGCTC
>NW_016847379.1:0-867 GCF_001698545.2 Rhinopithecus bieti | reverse complement strand
CCGGGCGTGGTGGCACATGCCTGTAATCCCAGCTACTTGGGAGGCTGAGGCAGAAGAATCTCTTGAACCCAGGAAGCAGAGGTTGTGGTGAGCCGAGACTGCACCATTGCACTCCAGCCTGGGCAACAAGAGTAAAACTCTGTCTCAAAAAAAAAAAAAAATTCAGACCCTGGCCACCCTTTCCCTCTGCGAAGTAGCCGGGGCAGAAGGCATAGTCAGGGTTCATGTTCCCTTTTCAATCTCAGACATGTTGGCGATTAAGAGGCTCCTTGACTCCTTTTCCACTGGCCCATCCCACTTCCAGAAGGAATTTCTTTATATTACTCAGTCATATAATCTTACTTGGCATGACATTTATTTATCCACTCTCACCCCAGATGAGAAAGACCACATTTGGCTAGCTGCTCAAGCCCATGCTGACACACTTAATCAGCAGAATACAGTCCATAATTCTGTTGTGGCCATTGCTGTTCCCCTAGCCGATCCCGAGTGAACTTACCAACAGGGGGACCCTGGCATCCAATGCCATAACCATATGGTCACTTGTCTCCTGGCTGGCATGGAAAAATGTGCCCATAAGGCAGTAAATTATGAAAAAATTAGAGAAATAACCCAAGGCCCAAATGAAAATCCAGTTCTTTTCCTATCAAGGTTATTAGAGACTATGCCCAAATACACAAAACTAGACCCTGAATCACAAGAGGGTCAAACCTATTTTCACTTACATTTCATTTCACAGTCAGCGTCAGATATCAGGAAACAGCTGCAAAAACTGGAGGAGGAACCCCAAACCCCACAAAGGGACCTTTTAAATCTGGCCTTCAAGGTCTTCAGCAACAGGGAGAAAAAAAATAAAATGCAAGGCCG
>NW_016847378.1:0-863 GCF_001698545.2 Rhinopithecus bieti | reverse complement strand
AAAAAAAGTGAGACAAACAGCTTTCTACCATAAAGTAAGATATTTTGGTATTTCAGAGAAGCCTACATGACTTTATCAGATAGCAAAAATATGCTACAATGTAGATGTGATATTTAAAATTAGAATGATCATGGTTGTTTACTTACATTAAGATAATGAATTTGAAAAATCAGAGACAAAGTGAGAACCTCTATCTTTTGTAATCCCTTTAAAGGAGAAACTTATAAAATATTTTATATAAAGAAAATAAAATAAGAAAACAAGTCCTAGGACAGTAGTCACAGTCAACTCTTTCTCTAAAGGAGCCAGCCAATAGTAATCTTTTAGCTTTGGGGTGACGTGGTCTCTGCTTCAGCGACTCAACTCTGTCTTACAGCTACAAAGCAGCCACAGATGTGTGCACAGACGTGACTCAGGTGAACAAATGAGCATGACTGTGCTTCCAGAAATCTTTACATACGTGAACAGGAGGCACCACATTTGGCCTTGTGGGCTATATTTGCTGACCCTTGCATTAGGTGGATGTGGGCATTTTAAATAAAGCCTAAATGATGAAAAAAAAAATTGGAAATATGCACCTACCAATGTCACAAGTGACTTCATGGATTAAAAAAAAGAGAAAGAAACTATATAAAAAACTAGTTTTCCCAGATGAAGTACCTGAAAAGGTGAAATATTACAATAATATGACAGAATTTGTTTTAATATTTCTTTAGAGTACTTTTTGTTGCGTTTTGAGAAGTTTATGAACAGTTTTTGCCTATTATTAATGCAGCCTTTTTTATTTCATTCAACAGAATAACATCTCCTCTATGATCTGTCTGTTTCTTTGGTAACAGATAAGTAATGCAATTACTATTTAG
>NW_016847377.1:0-1670 GCF_001698545.2 Rhinopithecus bieti | reverse complement strand
TAGGACAATGTGCAGGTATGTGTGAATGTATTTCTGAAATCAGTTTTAGGAAAAACAATTCCTAATTCCCAAAGAATATTCCTAATTCCTAAAGAATTCTGCCCAAAACTTTTACCGTGTATTTATGTATCTTAGAATACCCAATAAATACTTGTTGAAAGAGGGAATGAATGGACGAATAAGGGAATGAGAACACCCAATAAATACCTGTTAAAAGAGAGAATGAATGGATGAATAAGTGAATGAAAAGTTATGTTAGAATCCATTTCAGGGCCGGACGTGGTGGCTCAAGTCTGTAATCCCAGCACTTTGGGAGGCCAAGACAGGTGGATCATGAGGTCAGGAGATTGAGACGATCCTGGCTAACAAGGTGAAACCCCGTCTCTCCCAAAAAATACAAAAAATTTTCCAGGCCTGTAGTCCCAGCTACCCGGGAGGCTGAGGCAGGAGAATGGCGGAAACCCGGGAGGCGGAGCTTGCAGAGAGCTGAGATCGCGCCACCGCACTCCAGCCTGGGAGACAGAGCGAGACTCCGTCTCAAAAAAAAAAAAAAAGAATCCATCTCAGGTCTTCCTTTTCAAGTGAACATAAAATGCTAAAATAACATTTTGTTTCCACATTAGGCTCTCCTGGGGTTTGCTCTATGCTGGCTTCATCTTCATTATGTCCCTTTTCTTGGCACTTGTTATAAAATCTACACTGTTCATCATTTTGTCTGGCTTCATGGTGGTCTTCAGCCTCTTTCTCCTGTATGGATTGTCTTTGGTGAGTTAGTGAATGAAATATCTCTCTATCACCTCATAGCCTAAAACTTAAGTATTTGTTTCCGATTGATTACTCTATATGCCTCCTTTTTTTTCTGTCTACTCTGCTTGCATGTGAAAAATCTATAAACAGGTATAATTTGATTTGAGGTGTTTTGTAAAGTCAATTTTTAGTGCAATTTGCAGAGCATAGTTTTGTATGTTATATACAAAATAATAACTATAATATACAACTGTTATATACACAAAATAATAACTATAATTTTGTATATCAATTTTATTATGCTAGTAATAATGTTAGAGAAATATAAGCCAACTAGATCTTCTCTCGTTTTAGATAGCTTTGGCTTTCCTAATGAGCATCTTGGTAAAGAAATCTTTCCTCACTGGCCTGGTGGTGTTCCTCCTCACTGTCTTTTGGGGCAGTCTGGGGTTCACAGCACTGTACAGACACCTTCCTGCATCCTTGGAATGGATTTTAAGCTTGCTTAGTCCCTTTGCCTTCATGCTTGGAATGGCCCAGGTGAGACACCATCTGAATGTCTACTAATGATATTTCTGAAACATCTATCCTCTCTGGAATTCAGTAGACTGTAAGTAATCATTACAAATTCAGCATTGTAAGGCTTAAAATTCTAGCAAAGGCTGTTGTAAAGTTGCAAAGACAGAACTTTTAAAAGCTTTGAAATTATTTAGCCCAACAAAATAAGACATTTAGAAAGTGAAAAAACGAGGATCAACATACAATTATTTAAAGGCAATATAAAGTAGTTTCTTAGGCTATTAATTAAATATGGACTTATTGCAAATCTAATTCTAAATAACTATCCCAGTTCATATTTTACCTAGTAATTGAAGAGAATACATGATTAAAATCACTAAATTAAATTAAATTGAAAATTGAAA
>NW_016847376.1:0-1668 GCF_001698545.2 Rhinopithecus bieti | reverse complement strand
TTATATATAAAATATATAAATACATAAAATAATAGTTATAAAACTGCCAAAATCAACCTGAGATTGGAAGATAAAATAAATGGTTTTAGTGCTATTTCAAATCTGAAAATCCAACAGTTTAAGATGAGAATCAGCAAACTGCTTCTGAATTTCATGAAACACATAGGTTCATTTAATCTTATTTATTGTTCAGGAACAATTTCAAAAAGCACTTTGTGTGATGGTTAATATTGAGTGTCAACTTGATTGGATTGAGGGATGCAAAGTATTGTTCCTGGGTGTGTCTGTGAGGGTGTTGCCACAGAAGATTAATATTTGAGTCTGCACTGGGAGAGGCCGACCCACCCTTCATCTGGGTGGGCACCATCTAATCAGTTGCCAGCTCGGCTAGGATAAAAGCAGACAGAGGAATGTGGAAGGACTTGACTGGCTAAGTCTTCTGGCCTTCATCTTTCTCCCATGCAGGATGCTTCTTGCCCTCAAACATCAGACTCCAAGTTCTTCAGCTTTTGGGCTCTTGGACTTACAGCCGTGGTTTGCCTGGAGCTCTCGGACCTTTGACCACAGATGGAAGTCTGTACTGTCGACTTCCCTACTTTTGAGGTTTTGGTACGCTGACTGGCTTTGTTGCTCCTCAGCTTGCAGACAGCCTATTGTGAGACTTCACCTTTTGACTGTGTGAGTCAATACTCCTTAATAAACTCCCCTTCATACATACAACTCTCCTATTAGTTCTGTTCCTCTGGAGAACCCTGACTAATACACTTTGTGATTTACTTTAACCCAAGATAGAAACGTAATACTTGGAAATCTCAAGAAAGAATACTGCTTTATATACAAATTCAATAAGGGAACATTTTTTACAGAGGAATGTTTACATTATAAAGTCTCAACTGTGCCGCTAATGTGCCTTCTTCCTGTCTGTGTTTCATGCATTTTCCCTAAGCTCCTGAGCAGGTGGCTTCCTTTATGGAGTGCTAAGGTTCTTGTTTATCTTCCACTGTCATTTCTACTTCTGTGGGATTCCTGAGAGCACAGAAGCAATTGGCTGAGTCAGTTTTAAGTAATTGATGGCGAGGTTGACGAATCTTTTCTTTTTCTCAAAGTTCACAGAGTGACAATGCTGCTTTGCATTTGACTTAGAATAACCCTGATGAATAAGGAAAACCATCTCTTCACTGGGAGGTTGCTTGTGCCAGTGTAAAGTATACGTATTGAAGGGGTGGCCTGCCCCTCCACACCTGTGGGCGTTTCTCGTTAGGTGGAACGAGAGACTTGAGAAAAGAAATGAGACACAGAGACAAAGTATAGAGAAAGAAAAGTGGGCCCAGGGGACCGGCGCTCAGCATACAGAGGACCCACGCCGGCACCGGTCTCTGAGTTCCCTCAGTATTTATTGATCATTATCTTTACCATCTTAGAAAAGGGAAGTGGCAGGATAATAGGATCATCCTAGGGAGAAGGTCAGCAGTAAGACATATGAATAAAGATCTCTGTGACTTGAATAAGTTTAAGGAAAATTGCTGTGCCTTGATATGCATATACAAACATCTCCATAAACCTTTTTAGTGCATAAATAGCAGCATTGTGCTAGCAAGTCCCACCTTTCACCCTAAGGCGGTTTTCTCCTTTCTCAGTAAACAGAACATACAATCGGGTTTTACACAG
>NW_016847375.1:0-659 GCF_001698545.2 Rhinopithecus bieti | reverse complement strand
CGGGAATGAATTTTGGAAACAGCCCTACTGTTCATCTACGAAGGAATGATAAATACAGTGCGATTCACCCATGCAATGGAATATTATGCAGCCTGGAAAAGGAACAAGGTTCTGACAAAGGCTGCAACTTGAATGAGTATTGGAAACAGCCCTACTGCCCATCTACGAAAGAATGATAAACACAATGTGGTTCATCCATGCAATATTATAATGGAATATTATGCAGCCTGGAAAAGGAACAAGGCTCTGACAAAAGGCTGTACTGTGAATGAATTTTTGGAAACAGCCCTACTGCCCACCTACAAATGAATGATAAACACAGCAGGGTTCATCTGTGCAATGCAATACTACAATGGAATATTATGCTGCCTGGAAAAAGAACAAGGCCCTGACAAAGGCTGCAATGTCAATGAATTTTGGAAACAGCCCTACTGCCCATCTGTGAATGGATCGATAAACATCACATGATTCATTCATGCAATGCAACATTATAACGGAATATTATGCAGCCTGGAAAAGGAACAAGGCTCTGACAAAGGCTGTAATACGAATGAATTTTTGGAAATAGCCCAATGCCCAACTGTGAATGAATGGATAAACAGCACGTGATTCATTCATGCAATGCAACATTATAACGGAATATTATGCAGCCTGGAAAA
>NW_016847374.1:0-657 GCF_001698545.2 Rhinopithecus bieti | reverse complement strand
GTCCATGCTATTATTAATCGCACCTACGTTCAATATTCTAGCCCGACATAAACCCTATAAGGTGTTATTTAATTCATGCTTGTAAGACATACAGATAATTAACCACACACAAACATCTACCACACCCCAGTCTTAAACCGCAGTAAACTATACTCAAATCCCCCCTCCACCATCTCCGACCACTCCCATATAATTTGCCTTTGCCAAACCCCAAAACAAAAGCCTGTCACTTAGTCGAAGCTTACATTTTATCTTTTGGGTGTGCATAACCTCAACTGTCATCCCCTCAACTAATAAAATTTATTTCATTTACCACCCTTAGCACCTCTATCCTCCCTTTATCAAACCCCAAGCAACCCCCCAAAGATAGTATCCACAACACCCACCACTCCGTTTATGTAGCTTAACATATCCAAAGCAAGACACTGAAAATGCCTAGACGGGCTCACAGACCCCATAAACAAATAGGTTTGGTCCCGGCCTTTGTATTAACTCCTAGCAAGATTACACATGCAAGCATCCCCATTCCAGTGAAGACACCCTACAAATCATCATGATTAAAAGGAGTAAGTATCAAGCACGCCCAATGCAGCTCAAGACACTTTGCTTAGCCACACCCCCACGAGAAACAGCAGTGACTAACATTTAGCAATAAAC
>NW_016847373.1:0-866 GCF_001698545.2 Rhinopithecus bieti | reverse complement strand
ACTTTTTCTCTGAGGGTTCTTGACAATCATAAATTTTGAACTTTCACTTTGAATAATTCACAGAGCAAGTGGCATCAGGACAGAAGTCAAAACCTGGAGCCTCCACAAATAGTAGAGCCTTCCCTCAATAAACTAGGACCCTACACCCTCAGGAAAAGGATGAACCAGAGTTGGGACACTCCTCACATGGGATTAAAACCCAAGTCTATTTCTGTGGGTTGATCACGGAACCTCCAGCCTTGAATGAGGTTTAAGGAAATGCCATATTGCTGGTACCCCCAAGTACCTGAGAGAAACGAACACATATGTTTGGAGAAAGATACCTTTATCCTTGATCTCAAATTATTCTTACAAATAATTTTTAAATTCAGTGAGGAACACATGGTCAAAAATAACGAAGCATGGGCATGGCGGCACACATCTGTAGTCCTGGCGGCACACATCTGTAGTCTGAGGTGAGAGGATCACTTGAGCCCAGGAAGTTGAGGCTGCAGTGAGCCATGATCATGTCACTGCACTCCAACCTGGGCAAGAGAGCAACATCCTGTCTCAATACAAGATGACCAAGCACACAAGAAAACTAGACCCCAAGAGCAAGAACCAGTGGCTACAACCAGCACAAAAACAGACCGTCAAAAACTTCAGATAGTGAAGACTATTCAGATAATGCTAAGTTCAGATAATACAGACTATTAAATAACTGTAAGGTATGCTTACCATTTTTAATGAAATGAAACATAAGCTAAATCAAATCTACAGAGAATAGGGAACCCTAAAAAGTGACACTGAAGACTTAAAAAGAAACCAAATAAAACTTATAGCAAAACAGGCCGGGCGCGGTGGCTCAAGCCTGTAATCCCAGCACT
>NW_016847372.1:0-2440 GCF_001698545.2 Rhinopithecus bieti | reverse complement strand
ATGTGTTAATTTGCTGAGGATAATGTTCTCCAGCTCCACCCATGTCCCTGCAAAGGATATGATCTCATTTTTTATATGGCTGCACAGTACTCCATGTTGTATATGAACCTCATTTTCTTCATCCAGTCTATCATTGATGGGCATTTGGGTTGATTCCATGTATTTGCTATAGTGAATAGTTCTGCAGTGAACATAGGATTGCATGTATATTTATAATAAAATGATTTCTCTTCCTTTATGTGTACATCTGTATTGAAATTGCTGAGTTGGGTGGATATTTTATAACTGTAGAGTCTATGGTTCTAATTCTCAAATCCAGATTTTATGCTTCAGTTGTAACAAAAAGTCAGAAGAAGGCAGAGTGAGATAGGAATAAGTAATAAAAAATATATATTCTTATATCTCTTATACTAAGCATGCTACATGAATGGCATTTCATTTTTTTCATTAAACCTTTTCCATCAACTGTGAAGACAGATATTAAAATAACAAACTCTCAAGGATGCAAGAATATTTACTCATGAACTTTGAATGGAATGGTTTGAAAAGAATCAAGACAAGAGGCAGCCTCTTCAGACAATATTGAGAATCTGCTGTGTTAATAATAATGTTTAGTTACACCAGTCCTTCTATGTATTCTACTGTACCCACGCATGGAAATCCAGCAGTTTAGATGGCACCAAGAGGGTACCACAGTTAAGCTATACAAGCGACTTACAAAATCACAGACCATACAAGATTGATTTCTAGTTCAGAAAGGAAAATATTATTGAATTGTATAGACACAAAAGCCTGTAATGTGAATCTCATGCAATGACACCCCACCTCTATGCCATCTATCACTCTACTACCCATATGCTTTCTGTGATATATCGCTAACACACACTTTGATGTTGTATATCCAAGTGGAATTATAATTTAGTTACATTACTG
Source organism: Rhinopithecus bieti (assembly GCF_001698545.2). Classification (NCBI taxonomy): domain Eukaryota; kingdom Metazoa; phylum Chordata; class Mammalia; order Primates; family Cercopithecidae; genus Rhinopithecus; species Rhinopithecus bieti. The sequence continues at coordinate 1,507 of NW_016847372.1, read as the reverse complement.
TAAATAGTCTATAGTTTTACAATTATAATTTTGATTTGAAAAATATGAACAGAAAAAAGTGACTTGAGAAACTGGTAAGTGCATTATTATTTCATCTTTCAAATAAGAATACACTTTTAATTCCAGCCTTCCTCCCTGATCAGATATCCTTTTATGCACTGAATTCAACAGCACTCTAGAAGTTCATTCTCTAATGCAAGCCGTCTGATGCATAATCACACAAGGGAAGGTGCTTCACCCACCATGTCTTAATTTTGCCCAAAAAGAATCCACTTTTCCCAATGTCATGAATCTCCCAAAATGTTAATGCATTAGTCCATTTTCATACTACTATGAAGAAATATCGAAGCCTAGCTAATTCAAAAAGGAAAAGAGATTTAATGGACTCATAGTTACACATGGTTGGGGAGGCCTCACCATCATGGTGGAAGACAAAGGAGGGTAAAGTCTCATCTTACACGGCAGCAGATAAGAGGGCATGTGCAGGGTAACCACTCTTTATAAAATCATCTGATCTCCTGAGACTTATTCACTATCAAGAAAGTGGTACCAGAAAACTTGTTTCCGTGATTTGATTACCTCCCATGACGTCCCTCCCATGATAGGTGGGGATTATGGGAGCTACAATTCAAGATGAGATTTGAGTGGGGACACAGCCAAACCATGTCAGGACACACAGTAAGTTTGGTTGCTTTTTTGGACCACTAAAATAACTCTTTTAAGAGATGTGAAAGAAAAATAAATCTTGGGGAACCCAAAGTTACTAAGCTAAAGGGAAAAGTCAAGCTAGGAACTATTTTGGGCAGATATGACTTCCATTCTATTCAAAGTCACCCCTCTGCTCACTGAGAGATACATGCATATCTGATTGTGTTCCTTGGAAAGGCTAATCAGAAACTCAAAATAATTCCACCATGTGTCTCTCACCTCCCTGTGACCCAGAAGCTCCTTGCTGCTTGAGTCGTCCTGCCTTTCCAGACAGAACCAATGTACTTCTTACATATAATGATTGATGTCTCACATCTCCCTAAAATGCATAAAACCAACCTGTGCTCTGACCACCTTGGGCACATCTCATTAGGACCTCCTAAGGCTGTGTCATGGGTGTGCATCCTCAACCTTGACTAAATAAACTTTCTGAATTGACTAAGACCTACTCAGATATTCAGGCTTCACAGAGGTAACTAATTCATGGAACAAGGTTCTAACATTATTTCATGGCTCTAAAAAGTTAGATTAGCTGAGGTTGAGCTGGTTGACTTGGCAGACAAGGAGGTAGTCTGAATGTAACCACAACTGATATATTAGAATAAGCATTTTGAATGAACTACGTTCTCCAGCTACTTTTCTCCCTCTTCTCTTTACAATTTTGTTTTCTGATGATGTCGTCCCCCCCCCGCCCCACCCCCCCGCCACATATCTTGATTCAAAAACTTCAGATTCAGCCTCAGTTAGAATTGACAATTGCCCTCAATCACACTGCACCCTGGAGAGTTATGACCTTCCT
>NW_016847371.1:0-1669 GCF_001698545.2 Rhinopithecus bieti | reverse complement strand
GTCCCTTCATCATCTCCAGTCCAGCTTCTCTGCTGTTCTGCCCTCCTCCTTCCATCCCTCTTCCACCCAGTCTAATCCGTCTTCCGATAGGGGGCTCACGCCCACCTCTGGCTCTCCTCCACCCCTTTACCTTTTCTGTTCCTCCCCACCTCCCCTTTCCTGTCACGGTCTTCTGACCCATGGAGTATCGATTAGAAGGATACTGCTTTGACCCAGAAGCCTGGGATATGCTGGATGATAAGGTCTCTGCGCTCCAGGAAGGGTCTTCGCATCTGGATGAACTTGCGCTTGAGACGCAGGAAGGCCTTGCCTGCCTTGATGTTCACCGCCTCCAGATCCAGCTGAATATCCTCCAGTGCCTGCAGGATGCTCTCCATCCTCTCAGCATTTCTCTCTCTGCTTTCCCTCTTCACCTTCCTCTGCTTCCTCCTCCGCCGCCGCCGCCGCCTCCTGCTGCTCCTCATACTCTCCTGCTCATCCTCATCCTCATCCTCTACTATGATGATCGCCTCTTCCTTGCTCTTTGGGTCAACTAATCTCTGGGGCCCCCACCCCACTGCACTACAGGTTTCTAGGGCCCCCTCTCCACCAAAACTGCTGGGCTGCACAACCTGAAAATCGATTTCCAGGCTCCCCCCGGAGGCCTCAGGAGTGGGGAGTGCTTCTAGGCTCTCCGTGGGCGGGGGCGCCTCCCCATACCCCGACTCGATGGTAGGATCCCAGCCGGGACACTCAGCACCGAGCGTGAAGTATGCGCGGATCCCCCCCTCCTCGAGAATGACATAGGGAGGCGGCGGGGGCAGCGCGGGGCCCAGTCCCACCCCCCTCATATCGGCCAGCACCTGTGCCGCCTCCGTTTCCTCCTGGAGCCTCGGGCGCTGCTGGGGTGGAGGCAGCGGCAGTCGGAGGAGCGGCGGCGGCGGCGGCGGCGGGGGCGGGTCGCGCTGTGGAGACTCGGAGCTGCTCAGGCGACGGGTTTTGGCCGGAGGCCCCTCATCTGGGCGGTCCATGGCGACCGCACTCGTACAGCTCAAGGGACTCGCACTCGCCCCTTCGCTTTTAGCCGCGTCGCTGCCGCTAGTCGCACCGGGAAGCGGAGCTGTGGAGACTCACGCAACCAGCTCTCCTCACCACCTCGCTCTGGCGTTCCCTCCCACAGCGCCCGCTCTACTCCCTCCGCGCCAATCGCCGAAGCCCCGCCCGCTCCTGACGCAGGGATCCGCTCGGCCTGGCCATTGGCTGCCGGCCGCCGCGGCGGCGCTCGCGCTCCCGCGACCCCTGCCCGCTCTCACGCAATCTGCTTGCCAACACCACACATCATCAGTTTCCGATTGGTTCCCCTCGGGCCCGCCAATCAACGGGCTGACTCCCCCAGCGACGGGAGGGAAACTGCAGGGCGATTGGCTGCGAGGAAAGCTGGGGAAGAAGCCCCTCTCCCTCACCCTCTCAGCGTTTTATCCAATGGGAAAAGTACCAGTGGTTCTGAAGAGCAAAAAACGAGACGAAAAACAAACGCAGGCGCTGAGCAGGATGTGCTCACGTGAAATTGGGAGAGCCTCGTTATCGTTCCCCCCGCCCCCCTCCCCTCAGCAACTACGCACTTTTAAAATCTGCCCCTTCCCCCATTTCCTTCAACTCCTTCCACCACCCACGCTTCTGCCCCTCCCCC
>NW_016847370.1:0-1664 GCF_001698545.2 Rhinopithecus bieti | reverse complement strand
CTGAATGCAAAGAAAGGTTTAACTCTGTGATATGAATTCACACATCACAAAGCAGTTTCTCGGAAAGCTTACTAGAAACTTTTTATCTGAGGATATTTCCTTTTTCACCATAGGCTTCAATGTGCTCCCAAATATCGCCTCTCATATCCCACAAAAACAGTGATACCAAACTGTGCAATCAAAAGAAAATTTAACTCTATGAGAGGAATGCACACATCACAAAGCAGTTTCTCAGAAAGCTTCTTTGCAGTTGTCATCTGAAGATATTTCCTACATCACCGTAGACCTCAATGTGCACCCAAATGTCCATTTGTGTATACGTCAAAGACAGTGTTTTCAAACAGTGCAATGTAAAGTATGGTTTAAGTCTGTGAAATGAATGCACACATCAAAAAGCAGTTTCTCAGAAAGTTTCTTTTGAGTGTTTATGTGAAGATATTTCCTTCATCACCTTAGGTTTCAATGCACTCCCAAATACCCATTTGTAGATTTTACACAGTGTCCCTATGCTGTTCTATGAAAAGAAAGGTATAACTCTGTGAGAGGAATGCACACATCACAAACCAATTTCTCAGAAAGCTTCATTCTAATTTTTATCTGAGAATATTTCCTTTATCATCATAGGCTTCAATGCTCTCCAAAATATCCCTTCTGAGATTTCACAAAAACGGTGATTCCAAACTGCTCAATAAAGAGAGAGGTTTAACTCTGTGAGATGAATTCACACATTGCAAAGCAGTTTCTTGGAAAACTCCTACCTAGTTTTGGTCTGATTATATTTCCTTTTTCTCCACAGGTTTCAATGTGCTCCAAAATATACCTTCACAGATTCCACAAAATCAGGATTCCAAACTGCTCAATCAAAAGAAAGGTTTAACTCTATCAGATGAATACACACATCACAAAGCAGTTTCTCACGAATCTTCTCTCCATTTTATCTGAAGATATTTCCTTTTCACCATAGGCCTCAATGCAGTCCTGAATATTCCTTTGCAGATTACACAAAATAGTGCTACCAAACTGCTCAATGAAAAGAAAATTTAACTCTGTGAGATGAATGCACACACAACAAAGCAGTTTATTGGAAAGCTTCTTTCTAATTTTATCTGAGGATATTTCCTTTTCACTATAGGCTTCAATGCGCTCCCATATTTACCCTCTCATATTCCACAAAAACAGTGATTCCAAACTGCTCAATCAAAAGAAACATTTAACTCTATGAGATGAATATACACATCACAAATAAGTTTCTCTGAAAGCTTCTTTCTTGTTGTCATCTGAAGATATTTCCTTCTTCCCCATAAACCTCAACACATCCGCAAATGTCCATTTACATAAATGTCAAAGAGAGTTTTTCCAAACTGCACAATGTAAAGAATGGTTTAACTCTGTGAGTTGAATGCACACATCACAAAGCAGTTTTAATCTGAAGACATTTCTTTTCTCTCCATAGGCTTCAATGTGCTCCAAAATATACTGTCTAAGATTCCACAAAAACAGTGATTGCAAACTGCTCAATCAACTGAAAAGCTTAACTCTATGAGATGAATGCACACATCACAAAGCAGTTTCTCACACAGCTTCTCCCCAGTTTTATCTGAAGATGTATATTTCCTTTTCACCATAGACCTCAATGGACTCACGAATATCCTTTTGCAGATTCC
>NW_016847369.1:0-863 GCF_001698545.2 Rhinopithecus bieti | reverse complement strand
AATCTATCTATCTATCTATCTATCTATCTATCTATCTAATAAATCTCCAGAGAATTATGCTGAATGAAAACAGCCACAATATACATGTCGTGGGGTCAAAAGAAAGCTTCCCCTCTGCCCTCTAAAGGTTTACTGAAAATGAACTGACAATAGGCAGATTTATAGGAGAAAAGGCATAAAATTTATGTAATGTGAACAAGCATGAGGATATTGCAGGAGAATAATTATGGAATAACCCCGTTAGGTCCAGATGCTCTTGCATGCCCTTCCTCATAGCAGAATAGGAGATGGGGAAAATGTGACCATTTTGTAAGGGGTAATAATGACTTTTAGGTGGAATAATTAAACCCAAAGCTCAGACAATGATTAGTAAATAATTCTCTTTACATATTGTATGAAACCTGAGACAAAGTTCATCTGGGCTCTAGGTGTAGGATTTAAATTCAGTCTCTTCCTCTGTGATATGACTTATAATATTCTCTGGTTAATAAAGTTTCAGAAGATAGTCAAAAGTAATTGTCTTCCTTTTTAGCAGGTCTAGTTTCTAAGTGGATATGGGAACTTCAGAAAAGAGCCTCATCCTGTGCATTGGGAGAGCCAGAGGACTGAGAGACAGAAGTCAGGGAAAAGGTCAGAAAGACCTTGAGGCAACTTCTTTAGTTATCATGTCAAACTGCCACTTCTTCTACTTCTTAGGATATGCTTTTCTGATCCCTAACAATATATAAATTTAAATTTTATGTTTATTATATATAATAAATAAATATACAAATCTATATGTTGTGTATCTATATACTATATATTATATGTATTATCTATAGATCTATAATATCTATGATATATTATATATAATAATATGTATC
>NW_016847368.1:0-659 GCF_001698545.2 Rhinopithecus bieti | reverse complement strand
CCTTCCCTCCTTTCTTCTCTCCTCCCTTCCCTTTCTTCTTTCCCTCTCCTTCCTTCCCTCCCTCTCTCCTTCCTTCCCTCCTTCCTCCTCTCCCTCTCTCCTTCCTTCTCCTTCCTCCCTCCTTCCTTCCCTTCCTTCTTTCCCTTCCTCTTTCCCTTCTTCCTTCCCTCCCTCTGTCCCTCTTCTTCCTTCCCTCCTTCCTTCCCTCCTTCTCTCCTCTCCCTCTCTCCTTCCTTCTCTTCCTCCCTCCTTCCTTCCTTCCCTTCCTTCTTTCCCTTCCTCTTTCCCTTCTTCCTTCCCTCCCTCTGTCCCTCTTCTTCCTTCCCTCCTTCCTTCCCTCCCTCCTTCCTTCCTTCCCTCTGTCCCTCCTCTCCTTCCTCCCTCTGTCCCTCCTCTCCTTCCTCCCTCTGTCCCTCCTCTCCTTCCTCCCTCTGTCCCTCCTCTCCTTCCTCCCTCTGTCCCTCCTCTCCTTCCTCCCTCTGTCCCTTCCTTCTCTTCCTCTCTCCTTCCTTCCCTCCCTCTGTCCCTCTTCTTCCTTCCCTCCGTCCTTCCCTCCCTCCTCTCCTTCCTCCCTCTGTCCCTCCTCTCCTTCCTCCCTCTGTCCCTCCTCTCCTTCCTCCCTCTGTCCCTCCTCTCCTTCCTCCCTCTGTTCCTCCTCT
>NW_016847367.1:0-660 GCF_001698545.2 Rhinopithecus bieti | reverse complement strand
AAAAAAAAAAAAAAAAAAAAAAACAGAACTCCTCCAAATTAGCAATAAACAGTTTAACAGTCTCTAACACATACTTTATAAACATAAGATACAAGTGGGCAATAAGCACAAGAGAAGATATTCACCATTATTAGCCATAGGGGAAGTACATATTAAAATCACAATATAATATCACCACAAACCCAGTAAAATGACAAACAAAAATGACTGACAATACCAACATTGGTGTGAATTCCATTAACTTTCATATTATTGGTGAGAAAGTAAACCTGTGAATTACTCTGGAGAACTGCCAACAATTTTTATTTAAAATTGAATATATATCTGCCATATAACCCAGCAATTCAACTTTTGATATTTACCTAAAAGGGATGAAAATATAGACACACAAAAACTTGCACAACGCAGTTCATAGCTTTATTCATGATAGCCCTAAGTTGGAAACTTTCCAAATGCCCATCAACAAAAGAAGAGCTAAACAAATTGTGATATAGCCAGCCATATTATCTAATATACTGAGAAGTTAAAACAACAACAAAAGGAATAAATTGCTGAACATTCAACAATGGGAAAAATCTCAAAATATTATGTAAATAAATGAAACCAGATGCAAAAGAGTACAGAGTGATTTCATTTCTCTAAATACAAATACAAAATAAA
>NW_016847366.1:0-660 GCF_001698545.2 Rhinopithecus bieti | reverse complement strand
AAGCCAGAGTGAGGCTGTCCTGTTTAAGGAGGGAGACAGGTGGGGGCCCAGGAGACCCAGGTGGCCTGCCATTCCCATGACAACCCACATGCTGGTCCCTCTTCCACCCGCCCCGGCCCCACGGAGGACAGTAAGGTTGCCTTTGCCTGTGGAGGCTCTGGTGGGTATAACGTGTGTGCTAGGTGGGCCACCGTGCGGGCCTGGATGCCCAAGGATCAGAGGCAATGGCAGAAGACAGGGTCAAGGCAGGGCAGTTGAGGACTGTCCCAACCTGAGTGGACCCTTCTGTTAGATGAGAAGATAAATGCGCCCCCACTCTCTCCTGAGGCCGCAACAGAGCAATTCCACAGTCTCTTGTGCCCCAGTGATGGCATCTGCGTCTCCCTGTCATCCACTGGGGAGGGCTGATGAGTCATAACAAAGGTGACTCAGGGAGCCTGTGCCCTACACACTAGATGCTGCTCCTGGCAATCTGTGCTCGGTGGCTTGTTTGATCCTTTCAGCACCCTGTGAGGAAGAAACTTGCTCTCATTTAACAGCTGAGGAAACTGGGGGCAAGTGCATGCCCATGGGAGGGTGAGAGCCTCATGCAGCCAGGCCTGGAGCTGCATGCGAGCACACACACCCCCAGCCCCAGCCTTGTTGAGTCTGTCTTTCTTC
>NW_016847365.1:0-1661 GCF_001698545.2 Rhinopithecus bieti | reverse complement strand
CTAACTCATTTTATGAAGCCAGCATCATCCTGATATCAAAACTGGAAAGAGACACAACAAAAAAGAAAACTACAGGCCAATAAGCCTAATGAACATTGATACAAAAACCCTCCATAAAATACTGGCAAACGAAATCCAGCAGCACATTAAAAAAACTTATCCACCACGATCAAGTTGGCTTTATCACTGGGATGCAAGGCTGGTTCAACATACATAAATCAATAAACGTAATCCATCACATAAACAGAACCAAAGACAAAAACCACATGATGATCTCAATAGATGCAGAAAAGGCCTTTGATAAAATTCAACATTCTTCATATTAAAACTCTCAATAAACTAGGTGTTGATGGAATATATCTCAAAATAATAAGAGCTATTTATGAAAACCCCAGGCAATATCATATTGAATGGGCAAAAGCTGGAAGCATTCCCTTTGAAAACCAGTACAAGACCAGGATGTCCTCTCTCACCACTCCTATTCAACATAGTATTGGAAGTTCTCGCGAGAGCAATCAGGCAAGAGAAAGAAATAAAGGTATTAAAATAGGAAGAAAGGAAGTCAAGTTGTCTCTGTTTACAGATGACAAGATTTTATATTTAGAAAACCCCATCACCTCAGCCCAAAACTTCTTGAACTGAAAAGCAACTTCAGCAAAATCTCAGGATACAAAATTAATGTGCAAAATCACAAGTATTCCTTTACACCAACAATAGGCAAGCAGAGAGCCAAATCATGAATGAATTCCCATTTGCAATTGTTACAAAGTGAATAAAATACCTAGGAATACAACTAACAAGGGATGTGAAGGCCTCTACAAACCACTGCTCAAGGAAATAAGAGAGGACACAAACGTGTGGAAAACATTCCATCCTCATGGATAGGAAGAATTAATATCATGAAAATGGCCATACTGCCCAAAGTAATTTACAGATTCAATGTTATTCCCATCAACTACCATTGATATTCTTCACATAATTGGAAAATCGATTTTAAATTTCATGTAGAATCAAAGAAGACCCCACATAGCCAAGACAATCCTAAGCAAAAGAACAAAGCTGGAGGCATCATGCCACCTGACTTCAAACTATACTACAAGCCTACAATAACCAAAACAGCCTGGTACTGGTACCAAAACAGACATATTGACCAATGGAGCAGAGTAGAGACCTCAGAAATAACACCACACATCTACAACCATCTGATCTTCAACAAACCTGATAAAATAAGCAATGGGAAGGAATCTCCTATTCAGTAAATAGTGCTGGGAAAACTGACTAGCCATATGCAGAAAACTGAAACTGGACCCCTTTCTTACACCTTATACAAAATTAAACTTAAGATGGGTTAAATACTTAAATGTAAAACCCAAAACCATAAAACCCTAGAAGAAAACCTAGGCAGTACTATTCAAGACATAGGCATGGGCAAATACTTCATGACTAAAATGCCAAAAGCAATTGCAAGAAAACCAAAATTGACAAATAGGATCTAGTTAAATGAAAGAGCTTCTGCACAGCAAAAGAAATTATCATCAGAGTGAACAGGCAACCTACAGAATGGTAGAAAATTTTGCAATTTACCCATCTGATAAAGGTCTAATATCTGGAATCTACAAGGAACTTAAACATATTTACAAGAAAGAAACAAACAACCCCAT
>NW_016847364.1:0-1027 GCF_001698545.2 Rhinopithecus bieti | reverse complement strand
TAATAATAATAATAATAATATATTCTGTAATTGTTGGGTATTAATAGTATGTTCTCTAGATGTCTGTTAGATCTATTTGGTCTAATGTCTAATTTAAATCAAATAATTGTTCGTTGATTTTCTGTTTTGAAGATGTGTCCAGTGCTATGAGGGTGGTGTTGAAGTCCTTCACTCTTATTGTGTTGCAGTCAATCTCACCCTTTAGGTCTAGTAGTTTTTACTTTATGAATCTAGGTACTATACTGTTAGATGTATATATATTTAGAATTGTTCCATCTTCTTGCTTAATTGATCCCTTTATCATTATGTAATAAACTTATTTGTCTTTTTTTTTTACTCTTTTTGATTTAAAGTCAGTTTTGTCTACTATAAGTATTGCTGCTCCTCCTGGCTTTTGATTTCTGTTGGGGGGAATATCTTACCATTCTTTTATTTTTAATCTACATACATCTTCACAGGTAAGATGAGTTTCTTGTAAGCAACATTTAGATGCATTTAGCCAATCTATATATTTTTTTAAGTGGCACATTGAATCCATTTACATTCATGGCTAATATTGATATGTAAAGTTTTTTTTCTGCCATGTTGTTAATTGTTTTTTAGTATTTTATAAATGTTTTTCCTTTCCTCCTGAGTGTTTGCCTTTGTGGTTGAGTGGAATTTTGTAGTGTATTCATTTGATTCCTTTCTCTTCCTACTTTGAGTAATTGCTTAGCCAATTAGTTTTATACTTTTGAGTGTTTCCATCATGGTGAATATCACTTTTTTGCTTCTGAGTTTAGAAATCCTTTGAGGATTTCTTGTAGAGCCAGTCTAGTGTTGGCGAATTCCCTCAGTATTTGCTTCTGTAAGAAAGACTTTACTTCTGTTTCATTTATTGAGCTTACATTTGCTGGACATAAAATTCTTGGTGAGCATTTTTTTTTTTTTTAATTATTTTGGCCCATTCTGTTATGGCCTGTAAGGTTTCTACTGAGAAGTCCATTGTTATTCTGATGCGGTTTACTTTGTAGATGACTAGAAACTT
>NW_016847363.1:0-867 GCF_001698545.2 Rhinopithecus bieti | reverse complement strand
TTTAAAAGGTGAGTTCTAGATGCCAAGGATACATTTTGTTACTCATTTTTGGTCACAATATGTAGGTGATATTTGTATATGCTAAATTTTATTACTCTTTAATTCTTCAACAGGAAATGATAGACACTGTATTTTGCTCTGCAGGATCCCTTGGATGATTGATAAAATGTACTTTGCTTAAGAAGGATACAAAATATCTTTTGATAAACTACATGCTTTAGTGTAATGGGTTATTTTAGTACAGCCATCCACTCCATCCAATAAAATAAAGAAAGAACAAGGCAGCTTATCATTTGTCAGGCATATTATACAATGGAAAGCTTTATTGTGCTATGTAAATGTTCTCTTTCTGCCCTGGAAAACAAAAGCTTGCCAGAATAAAGAGCAGACACTGAAAGAGTAACACAAGTAGTAGGTGAAAAGTTGTGTATTTTATTTCATGTAATTTGTGTATAACGGGGAAAATGTGGTTGAAGGATGGGCCCTAGAGATGGAAATGTCTTTTTATAATCCAATAGACTTGGCTTGTGACTATGTAATTTTTGTAAGAGATCTCTCATTTGGGGATGGTTTGAGGATGGACCAGATGGAAAGCAGGGCACTGTGGGATACATCATTTATCACAATGACAGTGTGTAGGCATCAGTGATCCTCTCAACACAGGGGGAAGCTAAAACTGCAAATGTGGAGCAGCATTACTGCCAGAGTAGTGGAGTTTGGCAACACTTGCATTTCTCATTAACTTAATCATATTAATTCATTAGCCATATATATCAAAGTAATTCACTCTGGAATTGTCACAAGGAACAATTTATAACTGTTACCTTTCTCTACACAAAAAGTAGGTTGCAGTCATTCAGAAGATTT
>NW_016847362.1:0-658 GCF_001698545.2 Rhinopithecus bieti | reverse complement strand
CTGCACTCTAGCCTGGGTGACAGAGTGAGATTCCGTCTCCAAAAAAAAAAAAAAAAAGACAAGACACCCAATCAAAAGCTATGCAAAGGTTATGAACAAACATTTTGCAAAAGAGGAAACCCAAATGGCCAATAAATATATAGAAATATGCTCACAGTAAATCAGAGAGCTGTATATTAAAGGAACAAAATTTTATTTCCTGTCTATCAGATGGGCAAATATATATATATATATATTTTTGAGATGTAGTCTTGCTCTGCTGCCCAGGCTGGAGGGCAGTGGTGCAATCTCAGCTCACTGCAATCTCCACCTCCTGGGTTCAAGCAATTGTCCTGCCTCAGCCTCCTGAGCACCTGGGACTACAGGTATGTGCCACCATGCCCGGCTAATTTTGTACTTTTAAGTAGAGACGAAGTTTCACTATGTTGGCCAGGCTGGTCTTGAACTCCTGACCTCAGGTGGTCTTCCTGCCTTGTCCTCCCAAAGTGCTGGGATTACAGGTGTGAGCCACCGCTGCCCGGCCCCAGATAAGCAAAAATTTTAAAATCCGATAATACCAACTGTTGGTAAGGATTTCCAGAGACAGAATGTCTCATTCACAGCTGATGGGAGCATAATGGGTACAACAATTATTTTGGAAAACTGTTTGACAGTTTCT
>NW_016847361.1:0-659 GCF_001698545.2 Rhinopithecus bieti | reverse complement strand
CATACTTTGTTACTTATTCTTTTTTGGATTCTTAGAAATATTTTTTAAAGCTTGCTTTCTCTATCTCCCATTTGGATAGCACTTAAAATATGTTATTTGAGGATTTTAAAGAATTTAACTGTGAAAACATCTTTGGTACTATTTTTTAAACTTCTTGCTATATTATGTAATCATTGATAAAAATATTAATAATATTTTATTTTCACTTCAAATTCTTTTTTATTATTTCTGAGTAAAAAGTTTATCATGGATATGTCTTCAGAAATCATCTATTTTACATAGGTTCTTAAATTTATCTGTATAACTTTGAAGAGTACTTCCTGATACTTCTATATTCTTGTTTTTGTGATTATGGCTGCATTCTCAATTCTCATTTTATCAACTGTGTTTTATTGCTACTTTATCTAGAGACCTATTTTATTGTTTTAAGAATCAATTGTGTTTTAAAATATTTTTCCTGTAATTATCTTTACAAAGGAATCTTTTGTTTTACAGTTATGAATTTCTTCCTCTTGATTTTTTAAAATTTATTTTGCATTTTAAACAGATTAATTTTACTGTTTTACAAACTTTATATCTTTTTCAGTAACATAAATGTTTGAGATAAATAATTGTCCTTTTAGATTGACTTTAGTTATACTCCATGAGTTTGGATATAT
>NW_016847360.1:0-865 GCF_001698545.2 Rhinopithecus bieti | reverse complement strand
TTTTATTTATTTATTTTTTTTTTTGCTGTGGAAACATTGAATGCTTTAAATTAGCTATACTCATCAATGTTTTTATTCACTGGCTTCTGGGTGTTTTACTGTACCCTGTTTAGAAAGACCTTCTCCACTCCAAATTCATGAATAAATTCACTTGTCTTTTCTTCTATTTATTTGTTGTTACAGATGTTGTTTCGTTTTTTTACATTTAAAACTTTGGTCCATCTTAGAATTTATTTTCATGTAAAGAATTAGACTACAGATCTAGCTGAAATTGTTTTTCCCAAATAGCTCTCCATTTCTATAAGTAAGTAAGTAGAAGAAATGACCATAGGTCAAGTAAGGAAGGAATTGTGGATATACCTGAGACATGGCGTTAGTGCCAATGTTTCTTGTTTGCCCTTCTCAGTCCTCCTATCAGCGCTATGGGTTAGGATAATTCCTTCCATATTACTTACAAGCAAGACACAGATGCTGATGTTTTCAAAGAATTCACAAATATACAGCTAGTCAGGGGTAGAGATTAGATATGAACTTACATAGGACTCAGTTCCGCGATTCTGGAAAGCCTTTCAGAAGGGCTGATGTTGTTGAGCCTGGAAACAGTGTAGAAATTGATAATACGGGAGAAGCCTCAGCATCCGGGGCTGAAACATGTAGATGGGAAGGTTGTTCCATGCGTGAGGAACAGTTCAGTTTTGGCTGGAGTGTGTGTGCCAAATGGGAAGGAGGAAGTGAGGAAAGGAGGCTGGAGACGCAAACTCCAGTCACGTTACGGAAAGTCTTTGATGCCAGGCTAAGGAAGTTGAGCTTTATCACATCAGTGTCTCCTCTCCTCTCCTCTCCTCTCCTCTCCTCTCCTCTCCTC
>NW_016847359.1:0-795 GCF_001698545.2 Rhinopithecus bieti | reverse complement strand
CCTCCCTCCCTCCCTCTCTTTCTTTCTTTTATTTTTTTTGAAACAGAGTCTTGCTCTGTTCCCTAGCCTGGAGTTCAGTGGTGTGATCTTGGTTCACGGCAATCTCCACCTCCCGGGTTCAAGTGATTCTCATGCCTTAGCCTCCCAAGTAGCTAGGACTACAGGTGCCTGCCACCACACCAGCTAATTTTTGTATTGTAGAGATGGGGGTTCACCATGTTGGCTAGGCTGGTCTCGAACTCCTGACCTTAAGTGATCCACCCACTTCAGCCTCTCAAAGTGCTGAGATCACAGGTGTGAGCCGCTGTGCCTGGCCCACAGCTTCATTTTCTTATCAGGCCGGTTCTGCCCCAGGGTGCTGGATAAGGGTCCTAGAAGTTCAAGCCTAGACCTTTTCTCTTCAGCTTTCCGAAAGATCCTGTTTTCCATTCAATGTTTTAATATTAAGCGTTTTGGCCAGGTACTATAGCTCATGTCTGTAATCTCAGCACTTTGGGAGGCCAAGGTGGGAGGATCGCTTGAGGCCAGAAGTTTGAGACAAGTTTGGCCAATAGAGTGAAACCCTGTCTCTATAAAATAAATAAATAAAATTAGGCTTGTTATCTTAAAATAATTGTAGATTCACGTGCAAAGTAAGAAATTAATACCCAGACAGTCCTCGTGCCCTTCATGCAATTTCCCCGAATGGTAACAGCTTGCAAAACTAGAGTGCAATCTCACAACCAGGAAATTGATTTCAATGCCATCCACCGAACTTCTTCAGATTCTATCAGTTTTTTTTTTTTTTTTTTTTTT
>NW_016847357.1:0-791 GCF_001698545.2 Rhinopithecus bieti | reverse complement strand
GCCCTCTGTACCAGGTGGGAGGAGTGAGGGGGGTTGAGGTTTGGTTCCAGGATCATGGCAGACACCAAAATCTGCAGATGCTCAAGTCCCTTATACAAAATGGCACAGTAAGTTGGTTTAAACCAACTATGGCTCTCAACCTATTAATACAGAGGGCCAACTATATGTATTTTACATCCATGATTGGTTGAGTCTGTGGATGCAGAATCCACGAATAGGAAGGGCTGACTATACATATGTGGTGATTCCATTTATGTAAGATTCAAATATAGGCTAAGGAAGAATTTCTTAAGTCCCTAGAAGTGTGAAGCATAAAAGAAAAGATAGATACATTTGACTACAGTAATCATTAAAAACTTCTGCTCACAGAAAAGAAAACCATAAAGAGAGCTAAATTCAATTCAGAGGAGAAAAAGATACTTGTAGTTTGTAGAACATGCAAAGTCCCATAAGCAGAATATATAAAGAACCCTTACACATTATTAAGAAAAATACAGACGGCCAGGCACGGTGGCTCAAACCTGTAATCACAGCACTTTGGGAGGCCGAGACGGGCGGATCACGAAGTCAGGAGATCGAGACCATCCTGGCTAACATGGTGAAACCCCGTCTCTACTAAAAATACCAAAAAATTAGCCAGGTGTGGTGGCGGGCGCCTGTAGTCCCAACTACTCGGGAGGCTGAGGCAGGAGAATGGTGTGAACCAAGGAGGCGGAGCTTGCAGTGAGCCGAGAGCATGACACTGCACTCCAGCCTGGGGGACAGGGCAAGACTCTGTCTCAAAAAAAAAA
>NW_016847356.1:0-1184 GCF_001698545.2 Rhinopithecus bieti | reverse complement strand
CAGAACGAATGGTACCATCTCCTCTTTGTACCTCTAGTAGAATTTGATGGTGAATCCGTCTTGTCCTGGGCTTCTTTTTGTTGGTAGGCTATTAATTACTGCCCAATTTCGGAATGTGTTATTGGTCTATTCAGAGATTCTACTTCTTTCTGGTTTAGTCTTGGGAGGGCGTATGTGTCCAGAAATTTATCCATTTCTTCTAGATTTTCTAGTTTATTTGCAGAGAGGTGTTTATAGTATTCTGACGGTATTTTGTATTTCTGTGGGATCAGTGATGATATCCTCCTTATCATTTTTATTGTGTCTTGTTGGGAACAAGCCCTTCAAAATCTGTCCATAAACTGGCCCCAAAACTGGCCATAAACAAAGGCTCTGCAGCACTGTGACATGTTCATGATAGCCATAACGTCCACACTGGAAGGTTGTGGGTTTACCAGAATGACCTCAAAGTTCACCTGGCCTGCCCAGGGCAGAAAACCACTTAAAGGCATTCTTAAGCCACAAACAATAGCACAAGAGATCTGTGCCTTAAGGACATGATCCTGCTGCAGTTAACTAGCCCAACCTATTCCTTTAATTTGGCCCATTCCTTCATTTCCCATAAGGGATACTTTTAGTTAATTTAATATCTATAGAAACAATGCTAATGACTGGCATACTGTTAATAAATACATGGGTACATCTCTGTTTGGGGTTCTCAGCTCTGAAGGATATGAGACCCCTGTTTTCCCACTTTGCACCTCTATATTTCTGTGTGTGTGTGTGTGTGTGTGTGTGTGTGTGTGTGTGTGTGTCTTTAATTCCTCCAGTGTCGCTGGGTTAGGGTCTCATTGACCAAGCTGGTCTAGGCAAGTGGTATCCATTGTGGGGGCTTGAATCTAGGTCAAAGGGTCGCCAGAGTGACGGTTGGAGAATGTGGAACTAGTGGGAGGACACCTGAGTACTCTTAAAACAATTCCCATGGTGAGTAAGAAGGGGAGCTTGGAAGCGTCAGGGTAGCAATGGGACAGGTGTGGGGTGTGGTTCGTTACAACGTGGAACTTTTTCACACTGATGTTGAGGAGAAAGGAGAGTATAGCAAAGTAACACAAGAGGTTACAGAGCATGTTTGTTTACCAGCTAAAGCTAAAGTGGCAAAGTAAGGAGAGGTTCATCCCTACCCTTCTGCACCCCCTCCTTATTAT
>NW_016847355.1:0-798 GCF_001698545.2 Rhinopithecus bieti | reverse complement strand
AAAATCAATTGGTTTATCTTGCAAAACTACAAAAGTGGAAGGGTGTGACTGAAAGGTGGTGAAACTTTTTTCTTTGTAGATATAAAACACTGAATTACTCTAAAGAAAAAAATGGAAAAGGACAAATATTATGTCTAAGGTATTACTTAATGATTAGCAACGGGGTTATTCAGCTTTGAGGAATCACTTAGGTTGAGTGCCATAAATACAGTTGACACTTTATATATCCATGGGTTTTGCATTCATGTGTCCAATCAACTGTGGATCAAAATATTCCCCCCAACCCTGCAAAATGGATGGTTGCATCTGTACTGAACATGTACAGACTTTTTTCCTTATCATTATTCCCTACACAATTCAGTATAATAACTATTTATATAGCAGTTAACATTGTATTAGGTATATGAGTAATCTAGAGACGATGTAAAGTATACAGGAGGATGCTGGGTGCAGTGGTTCATACCTGTAATCTTAGTCCCTTGGGAGGCTGAGGCAGGAGGATCACTTGAGGCCAGGAGTTCAAGACCAGCGTAATTAACAGTGTAAGACCCTGTCTCTATAAAAAAAATTGAAAAATTAGCCAGGTGTAGTGGCATGCACCTGTAGTCCTAGCTATCCAGAAGGCTGGGGCAATAGCATCACTTGAGCCCAGGAGGTCAAGGCTGCAGTGAACCATGATCATGTGACTACACCCCAGCCTGGGCAGCAGAGTGAGATTATTTATTTATCAATAAATAAAGTCTATAGGAGGATGTGTGTAGGTTATATGAAAATACCACACCATTTTTTTTTTTTTTT
>NW_016847354.1:0-581 GCF_001698545.2 Rhinopithecus bieti | reverse complement strand
AGTCTTCTCCTTATCAGCATAGGATCCTTTGTTTCTAAGTCCAGTTTGGGATTTCCTACATCATCCCCCAAAACACACAGAGATCCGTGCTTCCACTTTTCTGGGAGGAATATCTGATAATCTCTCAATGCAATCAACTTTGTAAAGAGAAGAATGAATGTAGAATCAAGTTGGGGAATGGCAAAATGGATGTCTAAGTTGGATACGATGGTTTACACCTGTAATCCCAGCACTTTTGGAGGCTGAGGTAGGAGGATTGCTTGGGCCCAAGAGTTCAAGGCTGCAGTGAGTTATAATCGCATCAACACACTCCAGCCTGGGTAACAGAGTAAGACCCTTTCTCAAAATGAGAGAGAGAAAGAAAGAAGGAGGAAGGAAGGAAGGAGGAAGGAAGGAAGGAAGGAAGGAAGGAAGGAAGGAAGGAAAGAAGGAAGGAAGGAAAGAAGGAGGGAGGAAGGGAGGAAGGGAGGGAGGGAGGAAGGAAGGAGAGAGAGAGAGAGAAGCTGTATAGGAAGATGCAGCTCAAGATGAGAGGACTGAAAGTGTAAATCATGAAAAATGGGCAAGAAACACAGAGAGAA
>NW_016847353.1:0-1087 GCF_001698545.2 Rhinopithecus bieti | reverse complement strand
TGAAAACACTTAGTTATAAGAAAAAGGGACAGAAATATCTTTCTTCCTATTTTCCTTGATGAGCCTTTATGGTTTAGTAGGTAATTTGAAGTGACACTATCTTCCTACCTATGAAAGTTTATATTTTAGTTTGAAATCTAAAAACATTAATTTTTTTCTGAGTTTATTAAAAAACAGATTTATAACTTGACACAGAACTGAAATTTCTAAGTTTATTTTCCTTGTTTATAGATCCAAATTAACATCAAAATGTTGAATGTACCTCGAGTAATAAATTTATAATTCTACATTTTGACCACATGCAGTATACATAAACATTTATGGCTGTATATGTGCAAAATATGCATGTCTGAAAAACCCCAATATTTAATTACAATATCAGTAGACCAATTTGGGCATAAAGTTTGAACTACACCTAGGAGTATTTGATACCTAAGTAAAAAAAAAATCCAGTAACTAACTTTGGAACTAGACCTACAGAAAGATTCCTTGAAAGGGATTGTAATAGAAAGCTTACTGTACCTACTACAAATGTATCTCTAAATAAGGAAACAATAAATTATTAAAAGTGTATATTACTTGACATGTATGTTATTCCATTATGATGCTGACATTGTATATTTGGAGGAATGCCTCAGAATACTTACTGCTTAAAAAGCATCCAACTGTAAAAGATGTGTTAAGGAAGCCACTGACTGGGAATTGAATACCTAAGAGGGAATCTTTTGGAAAGCTCTTCACTTTTCTATCGCTTGGGTTTTCCAATAGAAAATTTCCCCTGTGCTGAAAATATACTGTTGAATTAGATAAAATTAACATATAAATATGTCAGATAGGTGAGATATGTTTAATGGAGGCAGTCTAGCAGATTTTCAATCTTGAAAAGAAAAAATATGTACAGTATTAAGGTTTCATAATATTTTTTATCGTATTTTTAACATTTTGTGAATATATTCTTTTTGATGTGCTGCTTGATGAGAGAAAAACTTCCCAAAGTATCGAAGAACTTCTATTTTGCTATTTTTGTCCTCCCCGTGCTGTATTTTACTTGGAACTTCTTTCAGAAAGTATGGATCTTATCTGTGTT
>NW_016847352.1:0-1087 GCF_001698545.2 Rhinopithecus bieti | reverse complement strand
AGAGACGGAGTCCCGCTCTGTCGCCCAGGCTGGAGTGCAGTGGCCGGATCTCAGCTCACTGCAAGCTCCGCCTGCCGGGTTTATGCCATTCTCCTGCCTCGGCCTCCCGAGTAGCTGGGACTACAGGCGCCCGCCACCTCGCCCGGCTAGTTTTTGTATTTTTTAGTAGAGACGGGGTTTCACCATGTTAGCCAGGATGGTCTCGATCTCCTGACCTCGTGATCCGCCCGTCTCGGCCTCCCAAAGTGCTGGGATTACAGGCTTGAGCCACCGCGCCCGGCCATATACTTTTTAAATCATTATTTAGATTATACTCCTTCTACTTATTAAAAAAAATTAACTGTAAAACAGCTTCAGGCAGACCCTTCAGGAGGTATTCCAGAAGTCATCATTGGAGATGACAGCTCCATGTGTATTATTGCCCCTGAAGACCTTCCAGTGGGACAAGGTGTGGAAATAGAAGACAGTGATATTGATGATCCTGACCCTATGTAGGCCTAGGCTAATGTGTGTTTGTGCCTTAGTTTGTTGTTGTTGTTGTTGTTGTTGTTTTGTGAGAAGGAGTCTCGCTCTGTTGCCAGGCTGTAGTGCAGTGGTGTGATCTCGGCTCACTGCAGCCTCCATCTCCTGGGTTCAGGCAATTCTTCTGTCTTAGCCTCCCTGGTAGCAGGACTACAGGTGCATGCCACCATGCCCAGCTAATTTTTGTATTTTTAGTAGAGATGGGGTTTCACTATGTTGGCCAGGATGATCTTGATCTCTTGACCTCATGATCTGCCTGCCTCAGCTTCCCAAAGTGCTGGGATTACAGGTGTGAGCCACTGCGCCTGGCCCCGTGTTTTTTTTTTTTTTTTTTTTTTTTTGAGATGGAGTCTTGCTTTGTTGCCCAGGCTGGAGTGCAGTGCACAATCTCAGCTCACAGTAGCCCCTGCTTCCCAGGTTCAAGTGATTCTTGTGTCTCAGTCTCCCAAGTAGCTGGGTTTACAGGTGCACACTACCACACCTGGCTAATTTCTGTATTTTAGTAGAGACAGGGTATCACCGTTTTGGCCAGGCTGGTCTTGAACTCCTAACCTCAGGTGATCCG
>NW_016847351.1:0-796 GCF_001698545.2 Rhinopithecus bieti | reverse complement strand
AGAGTTACACAACTCTTTCCTTGAAGCAGTTTGCTAACACTGTTTTTGAGAAATCTGCACTGGGATATTTAAGAGCATATTGAAACTTATGGTGACAATGGAAATATCCTTAGACAAAAGCTAGAAAGAAGCTTTCTGAGAAACTGCTTGGTGATTTGTGAATTCATCTCACAGAGTTACACCGTTCTTTTCATCAAACAGTTTGCTTACAATGTTTTCATGGAATCTGCAACAGGATATTTGGGAGCACATTGAATCCTATGGTGACAGAGGAAACATCCTCAGATAAAAACCGAAAAGAAGCTTTCTGTGAAACACTTTGTGATGTGTGAGTTCATCTCACAGAATTACAGTGTTCTTTTCTTTCACCAGTTTGCTAACACTGCTTTCTTGGAATCTGCAATGGAATATTTTGGAGCACATTGTAGTTTATGGCAACAAAGGAAATATCCTCCTATATAAAATAGAAAGAAGCATTCTGAGAAACAGCTTTGTCATGTGTTAATTCATCTCTCAGAGTTACATCATTCATTTCATGTAGCAGTGTGGTAGCAACGTTTTTTAGGAATGTGAGAAGAGATATTTTGGATCGCATTGAAGCCTACGATGACAAAGGGAATATCCTAAGATAAAAACCAAAAAGAAGCTTTCTAATAATCTGCTTTGTGATTTGTGAATTCATCTCACAGAGTTTCAACTTTCTTTTCATGGAAAAGTTTGCTAACACTGCTTTCCTGGAATTTGCAAAGGAATATTTGGGAGTGCCTTGAGGCCTATGGTGAAAAAAGAAACACCC
>NW_016847350.1:0-1088 GCF_001698545.2 Rhinopithecus bieti | reverse complement strand
TGATTTTTGTATATGGCACAAGGTAAAGGTCAAGATAAATTTTTTTCATATGGAAATCTAATCTGGCATTATTTGCTTAAAGATCATTGATTCTCACTGCCGTATAGTATCTCCTTTGTCATAAATTAGTTAATTCTGTTGCCAAACTCTTTTTTATTACATTGCCTTAGTTATCTATTCTTCTGTTATTACCATACTGCATTATTATTATTATCACTTTGTAATAGGTTTTAATAATTGGCCGGGCGCGGTGGCTCAAGCCTGTAATCCCAGCACTTTGGGAGGCCGAGGCGGGCGGATCACAAGGTCAGGAGATCGAGACCATCCTGGCTAACATGCTGAAACCCCGTCTCTACTAAAAAATACAAAAAAACTAGCCGGGCGAGGTGGCGGACGCCTGTAGTCCCAGCTACTTGGGAGGCTGAGGCAGGGGAATGGCGTAAAACCCGGGAGGCGGAGCTTGCAGTGAGCCGAGATCCAGCCACTGCACTCCAGCCTGGGCGACAGAGCGAGACTCCGTCTCAAAAAAAAAAAAAAAAAAAAGGTTTTAATAATTAATAATATAATTCTTTCAGGCTTATTCTTCTTCAGAGTTTTGTGTATTCTTGACCCATCACATTTCCATATAGATTTAAAACTAGCTTTACAATTTTAATGAAAACAAACATAATATTTCAAATTTTGTTCTGCATTATTAGAGAGTAATTTGGGGACATTTGGCATATTTTAAACATTTGAAGCCTTGTATCATGTTATAATTAGGAAGTTATTTTTTACTCCTCATTTGCTAAGAGGTCTTCTCATAAATGATCAACTTTTAATTCTATGTTTAGAACCCTATACTATATGACATTATTTTGTATATTTCAAATTAATGCATATTTTCATATATATTTTGCCCCATTTTTTTGGGTTCCTCCTCTTCTTCCTTCTCCTCCTCTGCCACCACTTCTTCCTCCTCCTCCGTCTTCTTCTTATTTTTCTTCTCCTCCTCCTCCTTCTCCCTCTTCTCCTCCTTCTCTTTCTTCTTCTTCTTCTTCTTCTTCTTCTTCTTCTTCTTCTTCTTCTTCTTCTTCTTCTTCTTCTTC
>NW_016847349.1:0-1088 GCF_001698545.2 Rhinopithecus bieti | reverse complement strand
AGCCTCCAAGAAATATGGGACTATGTGAAAAGACCAAACCTACGTTTGGGGTCCCTGAAAGTGACAGGAAGAATGGAACCAAATTGGAAAACACACTTCAGGACATTATCCAGGAGAACATCCCCAACCTAGCAAGACAGGCCAACATTCAAATTCGGGATATACAGAGAACGCCACTAAGGTACCCCTTGAGAAGAGCAACCCCAAGACACATAATTATCAAATTCTCCAAGGTTGAAATGAAAGAAAAAATGTTAAGGGCAGCCAGAGAGAAAGGTCAGGTTACCTACAAAGGAAGCCCATCAGACTAACAGCAGATTTCTCTGCAGAAACTCTACAAGCCAGAATAGAGTGGGGGCCAATATTCGACATTCTTAAAGAAAAGAATTTTCAATCCAGAATTTCATATCCAGCCAAACTAAGTTTCATAAGTGAAGGAGAAACAAAATTCTTTACAGACAAGCAAATGCTGAGGGATTTGGTCACCACCAGGCCGGCCTTACAAGAACTCCTGAAGGAAGCATTAGATATGGAAAGGAAAAACTGGTACCAGCCACTACAAAAACACACCAAAATATAAAGACCAACGACACTATGAAGCATCTACATCAACGAATGTGCAAAATAACTAGCTAGCGTCGTGATGACAGGATCAAATTCACACATAACAATATTAACTTTAAGTGTAAATGGGCTAAATGCCTCAATTAAAAGACACAGATTGGCAAATTGGATAAAGAGTCAAGACCCATTGGTGTGCTATATTCAGGAGACCCATCTCATGCACAAAGACACACGTAGGCTCAAAATAAAGGGACAGAGGAATATTTGCCAAGCAGATGGAAAGCAAACAAAAAATCAGGTGTTGCAATCCTAGTCTCTGATAAAACAGACTTCAAACCAACAAAGATCAAAAAAAAAAAAAAAAAAAAAAAAAAAAAAAAAAGAAACAAAAAAGGGGCATTACATAACGGTAAAGGGATCCATTCAACAAGAAGAATTAACTATTCTAAATATATATGCACCCAATGCAGGAGGACCCAGATTCATAAAACAAGTTCTTAAAGACTTACAAAGAGACTTAGACT
>NW_016847348.1:0-1089 GCF_001698545.2 Rhinopithecus bieti | reverse complement strand
TAAACATGTACAACTTCTTAGACTATACACTTTAATATAATTTCTTCCAACAAAATTTAAAAATATTTCCTGCTAGTCAGCCTAAAGTTTCAAACTTTAACATATCTAGTTTTAAAACTCGAAAACTTTCTATAAACATGAACTTCCTGAATTTTGTCTTTCACATTCTCCTCTTAGTATCTGCCCCTTAAAAAAGAGATGAGACCTTAACAGTCATGGTCTTTCTTCATGTGGCAGCTTTTCCATTCTCTTTCTGATTAAATATTTTCCTGTGGTCTCATGTCATTCATCTCTAGGACTTACTCAATACCACCTCTGGATTATCTGATTTATTTATTTTATACAAGAGAAAGGAATTAAGATGTTTCCAATGCTTAACTATGAAATAGCCAACATTTTATTTCACTTCCTGCCTTCTGTATCACAGAGTTCTTCATCACTGAATTCTGTGTCTACTCATCTTCTTTTCCTACCCTGGAGTCCTCAGTGAGACTTCTCAGTTCTCTAATTCTCTAATATTAATATGCATATCCTCTGCCCTTCCCCATTCCCTCTCTATCTGACAGTCATCTTTCACTTCTAGAGGACTCATAACATCACTGTGATAACAATAAGTAAGTATATGAATTCTTAAAAAAGATAAATATTATCCTAGTAATAAATTCAAAGGGAAATGATTTTCTACATACGTATATGTAGTGGTAATGGCAAACACAATCGATGTGTCTTTAAAAAACATTTCATAAAAACTGGAGATATATTCTTTTTTTCTTATAACTGTACTACAAATGAATGATATTTTGTAATAGCCTCTATATGGAATATTTAAACACATATAATTAAAGTATGTCTATTATTTATGGGCCTATAAGTTTATCTGTCTTCCTTAAGAAATCTAGGAGATTTGAAAAATAGCATTTTCCTTTATAGAATTAGCAAATTAACACATTTTGGCACTACTATCACATTTACAATTTCTCAGAATTCTGTCAATAATCAGCAAATTCGTTCTGAAAGTTTGTTTATGGCAAACATATTTGGAAAGCCCAATTTGAAATAGATTTTACTTTTGAAATAGTTTATTATTTG
>NW_016847347.1:0-1088 GCF_001698545.2 Rhinopithecus bieti | reverse complement strand
TTTTATATATTGATCTTATATTCTGCACTTGCTTTGCTCATTTATTAATTCTTTAAAAAAAATTTTTTTTAGACAGAGTCTTGCTCTGTCACCCAGGCTGGAGTGCAGTGATGCCATCTTGGCTCACTGCAACCTCTGC
The DNA here is from genome assembly GCF_001698545.2 of Rhinopithecus bieti. Lineage (NCBI taxonomy): Eukaryota > Metazoa > Chordata > Mammalia > Primates > Cercopithecidae > Rhinopithecus > Rhinopithecus bieti. Next base: position 949 of record NW_016847347.1, on the reverse strand, counting down.
CTCCCAGGTTCAAGCGATTCTCTTGCCTCAGCCTCCCGAGTAGCTGGGACTATAGGCGCATGCCACCATGCCTGGCTAATTTTCTGTATTTTTAGTAGAGACAGGGTTTCACTGTGTTAGCCAGGATGGTCTCCACCTCCTGACCTCGTGATCCACCTGCCTCAGCTTCCCAAAGTGCTGGGATTACAGGCTTGAGCTACCACGCCCGGCCTGCTCATTTATTCTAATAGTGTTTTTTGTGAATTTCTTAGGATAGTCTGTATACAAAATTATGTAATCTAAAAATATGTATGTATGTATGTATGTATTTATCAAGATAGAGTCCTATTCTATTGTCCACGCTGGAGTGCAGTGGTGGGATCTTGGCTCACTGCAATCTCTGCCTCCTGGGTTCAAGCGATTCTCCTACCTCAGCCTCTGAAGTAGCTGGGACTACGGGTGTACACCTCCACACTCGGCTAATGTTTGCACTTTTTGTTAGAGACAGGATTTTACCATGTTGGCCAGGTTGGTCTGGAATTCCTGACCTCAAGTGATCTACCTGCCTCTGATCCAAAAGTGCTGGGATTACAGGCATGAGCTACTGCGCCTGGCCGTGTCATCTACAAATAAAGGGAGTTTTACTTCTTCCCTCTCAAAATAGATGGCTTTTTTTTCTCTGTTCTTGCCTTGTTGTACTGGCTACAACCTCTAGTATTATGCTAAATAGAGTAAGTGAAAGTGGACATTCACCTTCTTCTCAATCTCAGAAGGAAAGCACTTAGTCTTTTATCGTTCAGCCTGATGTTTACTGTACGTTTTTTGTTTTGTTTTGTTTTTGAGACAGAGTCTCGCTCTGTTGCCCAGGCTGGAGTGCCGTGGTGCGATCTCAGTTCACTGCAATCTCCGCCTCCCGGGTTTGAGCAATTCTCCTGCCTCAGCCTCCTGAGTAGCTGGGACTACAGGCACG
>NW_016847346.1:0-1185 GCF_001698545.2 Rhinopithecus bieti | reverse complement strand
TTTTTTTTAAAGAGACAGGGTCTCACTGTCACCCAGGCTGGAGTGCAGTGGTGCAATCATTGTAGCCTTGAACTCCTGGACTCAAGCGATCCTCCTGCCTCAGTCACCAGAGAAGCTGGCACTACAGGTGTGTGCCACCATGCCTGGCTAATTACAAACTTTTTTTTTTTTTGGAGGTAGAGTGTCTCATTATGTTGCCCAGGGTCATCTCAAACTCCTGGCCTCAAGTGAGGCAGATAGGCTGACTCTACTGTTTTGCGCAAATGCAGCTGGAATTATATCAGGACTATGCTTATTAGAGTTAGCGTATCCCTTCCTGCCTTAAATCTTGGTGCTTGCTTCTGTTCCTTATTAATAGATGTCTTTTGTGGCATTTTTTTTTTCCCAGAATAGGGCACTTTTCATCCATATTAACAGCCTGTTCAGGCAGATATTGTTCCTCTTCAATAATTTTCTGAATGGCATCTGAGAACTCATCTGCTGCCTCTTTGTTGACCAAAACTGATCCTCCTGTTATGTTGACATTATTTTATTTTAATTTATTTTCACAGGTGGGGGTTTCACCCTGTTGCCCAGGCTGGAGCACGGTGGCTATTCACAGGCACAATCCCACTACTGATCAGCACAGTTTTGACCTGCTCCGCTGACAACCTGGGCCAACTCCTCCTTAAGCAAGTTGGTGGTACCCCCCTCCTGGGAGATCATATTGATGCCAAACTTCATGTGAACACCTGATTGGGATAATGCACCACATCCCAGAACTCCTGGGCTCAAGCGAACCTCCTGCCTCAGATTCCTGAGTAGCTGGGACTACAGGCATGTGCCACTGCATCCTGACATCTTGACTTTTTTTTTTTTTGAGACGGAGTCTTGCTCTGTCGCCCAGGCTGGAGTGCAGTGGCGCGATCTCGGCTCACTGCAAGCTCCGCCTCCCGGGTTTACGCCATTCTCCTGCCTCAGTCACCCGAGTAGCTGGGACTACAGGCGCCCGCCACCATGCCTGGCTAATTTTTTTGTATTTTTTGTAGAGACGGGATTTCACCGTGTTAGCCAGGATGGTCTTGATCTCCTGGCCTCGTGATCCTCCCGCCTCGGCTTCCAAAGTGCTGGGATGACAGGCTTGAGCCACCGCACCTGGCCCGACATCTTGACATTTTTAAAGCCAAACCTCTTTCTATAATTATT
>NW_016847345.1:0-795 GCF_001698545.2 Rhinopithecus bieti | reverse complement strand
TGTCTTTTTTTAATCTTAAATTGATACATTCTTCAGATTTTTTAAACATTAACAAGAAAATAAGTGTGCCTAAGTTTAGTGTTTTCCATATCGTATGTTTGACGGTATTGTCTGGTATCTTTTAAGTGCCGGAAGAGCCAAAGAAACCAGTTCCAGAAAAAAAGGTTCCTCCAAAAGTCATTAAGATGGAAGAACCTCCCCCAGCCAAAGGTAAACAAACCTCCCCAGCAGAAATACTAGGAACTTGTCTTTCTCTCTGCTGCTGTCCTTCGGGTCAAACCGTTTATATGTTGGTGGGTGACAATGGTGTCTTTGGGTGGAGTATTACTTGTGATGTTTATTTGTGTGTGCCTTGTAAATTCCTCTATTCTAAAATCACAGTACTTTCTGGCTAGTATATTTTTTATGTCCACTTTAATATAACTCCCTATTCCTAAAATTATCTTTTAAGTGACTGAGAGGCACATGCAAATTACCCAGGAAGAAAAAGTTCTTGTTGCTCTAACTAAAAAAGAGGCGCCTCCAAGAGCAAGAGGTACATCCGCCCTTCCATTATGCACAACATTGTACTTGCCCTACTCTCTTTACCAAATACACTGGTTATGGGCGCTAGTTTTTGTTGTTGTTGTTGTTACAGTTGTTGTTTTATGTTTGAAATAATGAAAATGTCAAGTTTTTTGTTTGGGCTACTACTATATGGCTGCCTTTTTGTGGTTTGAAAGAGGGAAACAATACTTTAAAGTGAAATCTCTCTTTAAAGTGCCGGAGGAACCGAAGAGAGCTGTCCCGGAAGAA
>NW_016847343.1:0-1083 GCF_001698545.2 Rhinopithecus bieti | reverse complement strand
AAAAGAGAAAGAAACTGGAGAGAAGCTTTCTGTGGAGCTGCTTTGTGTTATATGCATTCCAATCACAGAAATATACTTTCTTCCCATGGAGCATTCCAGAATCCCTTTTGGAGAAAAAGCTACCAAGAGATATTCAGGAGTATAGCTACGACTATGGTGAAAAGGAAATATCCTCAGACAAAACTGGAAAGAAGATTTCTGTGAAACTGCTTTGTGTTAGGTATATTTATTCATCTCGCATAGTTAAAACTTCAATTATATTAGGCAGTTTGGAAAATTGTTAATGCACAGATCTGAGAAGGGACATTCGGGAGCACTTTCAGGCCTACAGTGAAAGAGGAGATATCTTCAGATAAAAAGTGGATAGAAGCTTTCTGAGAAACTGCTTTGTGATGTATGCATTCCACTCAGGGAGTTATACCTCTTTTCTCACAAGGCAGTGTTTGAACACTCTTCCTGTGAAACAAAAAGTGATATTTTGGAATACATTGAGGACTATGGCGAATAGTGAAATATACTGAAATAAAATCGAAGAAGAGTTCCAAGAATCTGTTCTCTGATATGTTCATTCACTACACAGAGTTAATGCTTACTCTACGTTGCCCAGTTTTGAAACTCTGTCTTTGAAAAATCTGTGAAGGGATGTTTAGTGATGTTCAGAGGCTTGTGGTGAGTGAGGAAACGTCTTCAGATGAAACCTGCAGAGAAACATTCTGAGCAACTGCTTTGCAATGTGTGTATTCGTCTTCTAGAGTTAAACCATTCTTTGGACTGAGCAGCTTGAAATCACAGCTTTTGTGGCATCTGAGGAAGGACATTTGGGAACGATCCTTAGAATAAGGAGAAAGAAATATCCTCAGGTAAAATATAGAAGGAAGCTTTCTGTGAAATTGCTCTGTGCAGTCTTAATTCCTCTCACTCAGATAAGCCTCTCTTTTCATTGAGTAGGTTTCTAGCCCTTTGTGTGTTTAGCGTGTGATGGGATATTCGGGAGCACTTTGAGGCTAACGGTGAAAAGGAAATATGTACAGATGAAAACTGGAGATAAGCTTTCCGAGGAACTGCTTTGTGAGTTGTGCATTC
>NW_016847342.1:0-793 GCF_001698545.2 Rhinopithecus bieti | reverse complement strand
TGAGCTGAGATTGTGCCATTGCACTCCAGCCTGGGTGATAAGGCGAGAAAAAAAATAAAATAAAATAGGGTGGCAGCCAGGTGCAGTGGCTCACGCTTGTAATCCCAGCACTTTGGGATGCCGAGGCAGGCTGATTGCTTGAGCTCAGGAGTTCGAGACCAGCCTGGCCAACATGGTGAAACCCCATCTTTACTAAAATACAAAAAACTAGCTGGGTGTGATGGCGGGCACCTGTAATCTCAGCTACTCGGGAGGCTGAGGCAGGAGAATCACTTGGACCCAGGAGATGGAGGTTACAGTGAGCTGAGATTGCATCATTGGACTTCAGCCTGGGCAACAGCAAAACTCCGTCTCGAATATATATATATGTGTGTATACATAGACATACACACATACACACACATATGTATGTGTATATATATACATGTATGTATGTGTGTGTCTATATACACACACACACACACACACACACATATATATATACAAAAATTAGCCAGGCGTGGTGGCATGCTCCTGTAGTCCCAGCTACTTGGGAGGCTGAGGCAGGAGAATTGCTTGAACCTGGGCGACATAGGTTGCAGTGAGCTGAGATCATACCACTCCACTCCAGCCTGGGCGACAGAGCGAAACTCCATCTCAAAAGAAAAAAGAGAACCACTTCTCATCCCCAAATCCTTGAAGTGTGGGGCAGGGGCACTGGCTTTGACACTATATGTAGGATGGGGTCTGAAGCAGCCATTTTTCACTTAAAGAATATTGACACCATTGGAATGAAAAGTGTGGGGAAGGCCGG
>NW_016847341.1:0-795 GCF_001698545.2 Rhinopithecus bieti | reverse complement strand
ATTATTTAAATTAATTAAACAAAAATAAAATGTATTAGCTGAAGAAGCCAAAATGTTGGTGCCGGTTGGGGGGGGTGACTGGTTTTAGGAATATTGACTCAGATTATATCATTATGATTTACCCTGGGCTCCAAGCAGTAAAGGATGGAGGCAGCAATTGAGTCCTCATATCCTCTCAGCTTTGCTCACAACAGTCACAAACTCTTCCATAAGTCTCAATAAAAATATGTTTGTGTCATATTATGTGATATATATGTCACATATATGAGAAATATACTTGTGTCATATTATCTCTGATTGGTTTACATGTTCATGTCCAAATCAATCACTGTGGCCAGAATCATTTCATAAGCAGACTGGCATTAAGTTGGGATTCCTGGTAGAATGGCTGTCATCAAAATCACGTAAATGAAGAGTGGAAATGGTAGTGTTTTCCCAGATAAATACCAGGATGTGGTTACTAAAATTGGTTGATGGCTGTTCACAGATGTCCAAGACAGATAGTTAAGCTTACTTTAGAGATAATTTATAATACATTCCTGTCTCAGAAGTTACTGAGGCATAAGAGCATATTAAAACCTCCAATAAATTCTGAAATAAATAAGTTATTTTAGTGCATTGTTTTCTCAAATTTGTTTGACCATGGAACAAATTATTTAAGCAAAATGTATTAACATTCATTTGAATTATTATTCTGTAGAATATATTTTAAGGAATGTCATGGAAGACCCAGATTCTTACTTTCAGAAACTAATCTAATATAGAAGACATACAACAAAATGCTTTGTTCTGTTT
>NW_016847339.1:0-794 GCF_001698545.2 Rhinopithecus bieti | reverse complement strand
GCTACAGTAACCAAAACAGCATGGCTAGTACCAAAACAGATATATAGACCATGAACAGAACAGAGGCCTCAGAAATAACGCCACACATCGACAAGCATCTGATCTTTGACAAACCTGACCAAAACAAGCAATGGGGAAAGGATTCCCTATTTAATAAATGGTGTTGGGAAAACTGGCTAGCCATATGCAGAAAACTGAAATCGGTCCCCTACCTTACACCTTACACAAAAATTAACTCAAGATAGATTAAAGACTTAAATGTAACCCCTAAAACCATAAAAACCCTAAAAAAAACCTAGGCAATACCATTCAGGACATAGGCATGGGCAAAGACTTCATGAGTAAAACACTAAAAGCAATGGCAACAAAAGCCAAAATTAACAAATGGGATCTAATTAAACTAAACAGCTTCTGCACAGCAAAAGAAACTATCATCAGAGTGAACAGGCAACCTACAGAATGGGAGAAAATTTTTGCAATCTATCCATCTGACAAAGGGCTAATATCCAGATCTACAAAGAACTTAAATTTACAAGAAAAAAAAACCAACCCCATCAAAAAGTGGGCAAAGGATATGAACAGGAACTTTTCAAAAGACAACATTTATGCAGCCAACAGCCATGAAAAAATGCTATCACTAGTCAAAACCATAATCAGGTACTATCTCACACCAGTCAGAATGGCAATCATTAAAAGTCAGGAAACAACAGATGCTGGAGGGACTGTGGAGAAACTGGAATGCTTTCACACTGTTGGTAGGAGTGTATATTAGTTGAACCATTGTGGAAGACAGT
>NW_016847338.1:0-795 GCF_001698545.2 Rhinopithecus bieti | reverse complement strand
AGCTCTGCCTCCCAGGTTTACGCCATTCTCCCGCCTCAGCCTCCCGAGTAGCTCAGCCTCCCGAGTAGCTGGGACTACAGGCGCCCGCCACCTCGCCCGGCTAGTTTTTTTTTGTATTTTTTAGTAGAGACGGGGTTTCACCGTGTTAGCCAGGATGGTCTCGATCTCCTGACCTCGTGATCCGCCCGTCTCGGCCTCCCAAAGTGCTGGGATTACAGGCTTGAGCCACCGCGCCCGGCCAATTTTTGTACTTTTAGTAGGGACGAGGTTTCGCCAGCTGGCCAGGCTGGTCTAGAACTCCTGACCTCAGGTGATCCGCCCGCCTCGGCTTCCCAAAGTGCTGGGATTACATGTGTGAGCCACCACGCCCGGCCCCAAGGACTCACTTCTAACTCACTTATCTCACCCCGGCCCACTTACGCATGTAGCGAACGGGCCCAGCCCTTACCAATAGCAAACTCCACCAGGGCCTCATTCTCCTCCGACAGCGAATCGAGAAATAAATCCAGGACCTGCAGCTGCCGCAGATACTCGTAGTTGCTGGGGTCATAAGCGAAGTTGGCGAGGTTGGCGAGGACTTGCTCCTTGGCGTCTGCAACGGGAAAGCGGCACTGGAGCCAGGTCCGGGCGGCGGTCACAGCCGACCCTGCCACCTGGTCCCACCGTGGCTCTCACCTTGGCTCTGGGTCTCCTGGAATTCCGTGACCAGCGCCTGCAGGTATCCCAAACGCCCGACGTGGGGGTCCACCTTCGGCTTCTGGGCCATGGCCGGCGTGACGGAGGACCCCCAGGGAC
>NW_016847337.1:0-1180 GCF_001698545.2 Rhinopithecus bieti | reverse complement strand
TCCAAGTTTCCCTCTAAGAACCTTCAGTAAAGAAGCTATCTACACAAGTGGACACGGATAAAACGGGCAGTTTTAGGTGAGAACTTTTCGCTACTAAAAATGACTCACGGTGTTTTTTTTTTTTTTTTTTTTTTTTTTTTTTTTTTGAGACGGAGTCTCGCTCTGTCGCCCAGGCTGGAGTGCAGTGGCGTGATCTCGGCTCACTGCAAGCTCCGCCTCCCGGGTTCACGCCATTTTCCTGCCTCAGCCTCCCGAGTAGCTGGGACTACAGGCGCCGCCACCACGCTGGGCTAATTTTTTGTATTTTTAGTAGAGACGGGGTTTCACTGTGTTGGCCAGGATGGTATCGATCTCCTGACCTCCTGATCCGCCCGCCTCGGCCTTCCAAAGTGCTGAGATTACAGGCGTGAACCGCCGCGCCCGGCCGACTCACGGTAGTTTTGATAGAGGAATGAGTTCTCTCATTAGGCACCTCCTATAATGTATATAACACCATGACTTAAACGTGTACGTTAAAATAAAACACTGTATATGCTTCGCTTTGTGAGTTAAATCACTCACATTCTCCACCAAGTGCTCCGCAGGGGAATTATGAGGGATGCAGAGCAGCTGAGGCTCCGTTTGGCACCGCCGCTCCGAGGGCGTCCGGCGCCCTCCAAGGCCCCGTCCCAGGGGCTGCCGGGAAGCCGGGCCCGGGGACCCCTCCCACCCTGGGCCGACTCCCCGCTCCCTGTGCTGCCTGTCCCAGGCTTCCAGGTCTCTACTCCTGCGCGCCAGGCAGCGCTCCACCTCCGCGGTATCGCCCTTGACAGCGCCCTGTGGATCTTCCGCAGTTCCGCGTCCCAGATTCGGTGCCCCAACCCGTGCAGACGTGGTCTATGGGGCCCAGGCCCGCTGGCCCCTGCGGCTCCCGAAGCCGAAGAACTTCTTCAAGGAGGTAAGTTCTTCTCAGACCCCAACCACCGGCTCCTGAGCCGCGGCAGCTCCCTGTCACCTTTTCACCGCCCGCCGCCCCACACCCAGCCCCAAATCCCCAATCAACTCCCAATCCCCGACCCAACCTCTGCGATCTAGCCCAGAATCCGCGATCCAGCCCGGTCCACCCTTCAGCAGCCACACTCGCAGCCTCCGACCTCTCAGACCTGCTGACTTCTCAGAGCTAGTGAGCCTCGCAAAGCCA
>NW_016847336.1:0-4163 GCF_001698545.2 Rhinopithecus bieti | reverse complement strand
CAACTGCTCGGCAATCAGACCTTCCTTAGGCGAGAGCAGTTGCACCAGCACCTGCCACGCCTTGGCGTCCAGTTCGACTTCGGCCATGCTCGTTTCCAAGTCACGGACGATACCTTCCTGTCCTTCCTTCTCCGACAGTCGACGGGTAATGCCACCCAGCTCCAGCTGGTGGGCCATCACCGTCTCATCGATGATCTCATTGCGCAGCGAGTCCAGCAGGACACCACGGATACGCTCGATCTCGTTGTAGTCGTTCTGTATGCGCTGGTGGATCGCCTGTAGCTGCTGCAGCTTACGGTAGAACCGGTCGACCGACTCACGCTCACGGCGCTGATTGAGTAGGTGTTGCGTAGCCCCCTCAATTTCGTCCTGTAGCGTGCGCATACGCTTGACGAAGTGCGCACCGTCACCCATGTTCGTCTGACGCTCGTGGACCTCCTCAAAGTGACTCAGGCGCTTCTGGAGGGTCTCGTGTTCTACGTTCAATTGCAGATCACGTTCCCACGCAGCAAACATCCCGCCTTGACCTTTGGGGTTGTCCAGCAACAGGGAGTGGGTGAGGATATGGTCCCACAGCGGCTGCAAGCGCGGGTAGCCTTGGACGAATCCACGGAACCGCTGATACAGTGCAGTGAAGCCGGCACACTCTTCGATGAAGGCTTCCAGCTCCTTGATCTGCGCCTTGCACCGGTCGATGACCTGGCCGTGTTCAAAACGCCACTGCTTATTCTGCGTCAACTCGGCATCGGAGTAGCCCGGTTTCCAGACGTACTGGCAACTGGGACACTTGGATTCTTCCGCTTCTTCCATCAGATTGATCTTGATGGACAACTGCGTGATCTTGGATGTGGCTTGGTCGATCTGTCCTTGCTGACGATTGATCTCGTTCTGGGCATTCTGGACAGCTTCGCGACTGTACTTGCGGTCCTTGTTGTCGGGCAAGTTGCGGAAGACGATCAAGACCTCATCGGCGATCGCTTTCCAGTCACGCAGGATCTCTGTCGCCCCGCTGAGTTCACGGAACAGTTGCTGGTCAGCCAAGACCTGGGTCATCTGCTCACGGGTCTGTTGGATTAGCACCGGCAGGTTGTCCAAATCCACGCCCGCTTCGACTTGGACCGAATTGAGCATCGACTCCATGTCCGAGTATTCATTACCCATGCGCTGCAGCATGGACTGCTCGGTCTGAATGTTGGCGTCCAAGCGCTGCAAGTCAAACTGGACGTCTTCGTTGCTCAGGTAGGTCTTGCCCGCCGGCATATAAGCGATGCTGCGGAAGAAGTCCGCAGCGGCCAACTCGATGTTCTCGTGCAGTTGGCGAATCTTGCTCTTCTGAGCTTCCAACGAGGGCAGGTTGGGGATTCGCTCCAGCATCAGATGGTTGAGCTCCTCGCGCAGCTTAGCGGCACGCTCAGCCAACCCATCGACGTCCTGCATGGACTGCAGGTTGTGGACTTCCTGCGCCAGACGCGTACGCAGATGCTTCAGTGCACCTTGCTGGTCACGGAAACGACCGGCGAGTTTGTTGAACTCTGCCATGGCAAAACCGTAGTCGGCACGAGAGATCCGGGTGATCCACTTACGACGCTCGTTGGCACTCAACCGCGACAGGCGCACTTCACCAGTCAGCAGTTCGTGGATGTCCTTGTCGATGCCAAAGTGCTGGGCCACCAGCGTCAGCTGGGTCTGGTAACCACCGCCGGGGTTGAGCTCTTCTCCGTCCACCACAAACGAATGCTCGCTGTGCTTGAAGACCGAGTTGCACTGGTAGATCACGCCCCGATGGCGGATGGTGATTTTCTTGAAGCCATCCTTGGAGAAATTGGAGTGGTGCGCCGGCAGTGGCGACAGCTCACTCAGCACCGAGCTCTTACCGGAGCCGTTGGTGCCCAGGATCAGCTGGTGGGTGGAAGTGGGGGTGTAGACTAGGTGCTTGATGTTGTGCGTCATCAGGCGCTTGAAGCCATAAAGCTCAAGACGTTCAATCCGCATGTGCGTGTAGCCCTTAGATTTTCGGTACTGTACATAGCCTTGTTCGGGACCGTAAAACTTTACCCGTCAATTCTATAGACCATTACCTAGGAGCTCGTCATGTCTGACGAACCCAAACAGCTCGACGAATCGAAGATGAAGTTCTATTCGTTTGGTCGGGCAGCAAACAACAAGGCCCTGCGTACGGCAGACGGCCAACCTGAAAGAAAGCTGGAAGTTTCCCCCAGCGAACCCTTCGGCGATGCTGACGGTGAGCTGCTGTCCTTGCCGTTCGAATCAGAAGTCAGCGGTAAATCGGCTGATGGCTCGGAGTACACGGCCAAGGTCACGCTGAACCCGGCCATGGAGTGTACGTGGTTCCCGATGGGGTCCAATCGCAACACGCCTCCGGACATCCGTCGTGGCGAGCGAGTGATCATCTGGCGCTATGCGGACACCGATCAGTTCTTCTGGACCGAGACCGGTTGGGATGACCACCTGCGTCGTCTGGAGACCGTCCACTATCGCTGGTCGGCCACCCAAGACCCCAAGGCCGATATGACCGACTCGGCCAACTACTACCACCTGCAGGTCTCTACCCATGAAGGGATGATCCATCTGGAGACCACCGACAAAAACGGTGAGATCGGCGTCTACACGCTGCAGATCAATACCAAGGATGGCATCATCGCCTTGCAGGACAACTTCGGCAACTTCCTGACGTGGACCTCCGAGGACCGCGACATCGCTATCCAGAATGGCGACGGGACGATTCTGCGTCTGAACAAGGAGATCTTCTACGCCTATGCCAAGGACAAGATCTTGATGATTGCCGACAAGGCGATCTTGATGCAGACCAAGCAGTACGTCATGCAGACTCAGACGGCACTGATCGAGGCCAGCTCCAGCTATACCGTCAAGACCCCCAGTTACAACGTGGAGTCTGACCGCAATACCTTCACCAGCCCCGAGACCATCTTCACGGGTAACGTCTCGGTCGGCAAGAACCTCACCGGCGCAGCCAACGGTGGCACGATGACCTTCAAGGGCGCGTGCAACTTTGAAATGGCCGCCACCTTCAAGTCTCCGGTCTCGCTGGTCGGCGGCACCAGCTCTGCAACGCTGACAGGTCCCAACGGCCGCATCTAAGCGTCGCTCCAGGGGAATTACAATGGGTGACTTCAAGAACGTGTACAAGCAGTTTGCTCGTACCGACCCCAAGACCATCATGGCTTTCAAGGAAGCCGAGGTGGCGCGGGGCAACCGGGCCAGCATGGGTGACTATGCTGAGCTGTCGATGTTTGATCTTCGCAACGAAGTGTGCTTCCGACTGATGGTCAATGACCGCACGGTCGGTTTTGCCACGGCCCGTTTCGTCGGTGACAGTCGTCAGCTGGCTCGGATCTATGTGATGCCTGAGTTCCGACGCCATGGGGTGGCGTCGTGGGTTCTGGATCAAATGCCGGTGACGCATCTGAACGTACCGGTGCGTTACATTCACTTGCTGAGCCTGTGTCGTAAGAAGGGCTATCAGTACCGGGAACGTCAAGCCTCCCCTTATCTGGCCGAACTCGTTCGACCGCCCCGTGCCACCAAGAAAGAGTACAACAGCCGTGGAACCACTCGTCGTATTCCAGCAGGTCAGTTGGGATGATCTGATCCGTTTCTTGCACCAAGAAGCGTGCAAGATCAATCGTGATGTGGACCAGGACGTTCGCTACATGAACTACTCGATGTACTGCGAGCAGACCGTAGAAGGTCTGTACGTAGATGGAGTGATGGTGGGCTTTGCGCGCTGGGACCGTCGCGATGGACACCTGTCCAACCTGTATGTTTCTCCGGAGTATCGAGGACGTGGGTTGGGTAAGCGTTTCATCAATGACCGCTCCATCCGGACATTGTACGTCATTCCCCACAATCACCACGCCAAGCGACTGTACTTGAGTCTGGGCTTCCAGTTCGAGCGCAGTACCGTGGCGACCCGCGAGTTCATGACACGGACAGCATAAGCAGAGCCCCTCCCAAACGGGAGGGGCTCTATGCCGCTTAGACGTAACGACCGATTTCAAGGAAGTGCGCTTGGGCCCAATCCCAAGGACGATAGGTCTGCAGCGAATTGTCGATCGCGGCAAACTCACGCCAGTTGGTGGTACGGAACGAATACCGCTTGCGGGTATTTTCCCGACAGGCCA
>NW_016847335.1:0-1086 GCF_001698545.2 Rhinopithecus bieti | reverse complement strand
AGATGCAACCAAGGCAGTCCTTAAAGAAAACATTTAGTTTTAAATGCCTGTATTATAAAAGGATAAACATGTAAAATCAAAGATCTAAACTTTTAACTTAAGAATCAAAAGAAAGCAAATTTAACTTCAAAAAAGTAGAAGAAAAAAACAAAGAGGTGAAGAAATTGATAAAATTATTTTCTTGATTTTGTTTTCTATTTGTTTATGGTAGAGCATAATTGTGTTCATTTTGACATTGCTAAGAAGAAATACCTGAAGCTGGGTAATTCATAAAGAAAAGAGGTTTCCTTGGCTCAGGGTTTTGCAGGCTGTACAGGAGGTGGGGTCCTGGCAATTGCTTCTGGTGATGGCCTCAGGAAGCTAACAGTCATGGCGGAAGGAAAGGGGAGCCCGAGTATCACATGGTTTGAGCGGGAGTACACAGAAAGTGAGGAAGAGTTGCACTCCTTTAAACAAACAGATCTCCTGTGAACTGAGTCAGAACTCACTCATTATAGCTAGGATGGCACCAAGCCAATGATTAAGGATCTGCCCCCAGACCAAACAACTCCTTAGCAGGCCTCGCCTCCAACATTGGAGGTTACATTTCAAAATGAGATTTGGAGGGGACAAACATCCAAACTATATCAATAACATAATTGGTTTAATGTATACTGACGTTGTATCCAGCAACATTATTTAAATTTACTTATTAAATCTATAAGCTTGTCTATTATTTTTATTTTCTAAGTACCTGATTTTGTCAATAGCAAATAATGACCAACTTACTTGGATGCAATTATTATCTCTTTTATATATTTTTCTTGCCATTTTCATTGCCCAATTCCTCTGCTACTCCAGATATGGAGACAATTTTTTTGTGTTTATTATTTTATTATTATTTTTTAATTATTATACTTTAGGTTCTAGGGTACACGTGCACAACATGCTGGTTTGATACATAGGTATACATGTGCCACGTTGGTTTGCTGCACCCATCAACTTGTCATTTACATTAGGTATTTCTCCTAATGCTGTATCTCCCCCGGCCCCCCACCACTCGACAGGCCCTGGTGTGTGATGTTCCCCACCCTGTGTCCTAGTGTT
>NW_016847334.1:0-1185 GCF_001698545.2 Rhinopithecus bieti | reverse complement strand
TTTTAATTTATGAGTGTTGGGTTTTGCTTGATTTTAAACTTTCTTAGTCTTATATTGCCATAGCTGTGACCACTTGTTCTCACCTGCAGGATTAGCCTGGAACCACCGACTTTAGAATATAAGGTTATAAGAATCTCCATCAACCCTCTGTGAGTCAGCATCAAGTTACTCATGATGTTTGTGTGGCCCTGAAATTATGCTGCTTTAGATAAATCCTCTTGTGATTTGTTTTTGATACTGGGTTGTCTCTCATCTTACTCGCAATTCTGGTAATTGGTTTTTGACACTGCTTTCTGTGTCTAAGTCTCTGTTACCTTGGTATCCTGCCTTATACCCCAGGATAGCTAGGACTAGAATTTTGTTTTGCTTCTGTTCATTCCTCCTTTTTATCTGGAGTCCTCTTCCCTGAATCCTACACCAATAGCCAGGTTCATGCTTCTTGCTGATAGCTTACTTAGACTTCTGAGTCTTAGCCTCCTGAATTCCTTTTCTCTCAGCTCAGTTGGCCTATTGAGAGTTATCATCGCCGTATAGCAGATAATCTCATGCCCACCATTCTCGAACTTCGATGTGCATAGAAATTACTTGTAGTATGCATTAAAATTCCAAATGTATGAGTTTTGTCATATGAGATTGTGATTCACTGTATTTTGTGGTAAAGCCTGGGGCTTTTCATTTTTAACAAGCTTTCTTGGTGATTCTGATGCAAGTGGTCAACACACCACACTTTGACAAGCATTGTAACTTACAATTAAGGCTTACAAAGGAACTGTTTTCTCTTGCCTGTTGTCATATTATTTGGATGCTACTTCAAAATTAAACTTAGCGATTAAAGGACTGGTTCTGTATGTATTCTACTGCCTGACATACACGATGTTTTCAGCTGTGAGGTATGCTGAGACCTCAAAAGCTGGATTCTGAATGAAAAGGGAGTAAGCAGAGGGTGGAAAAGACCAGGCTCTGGTTCCAGAATTGGACCCCATATGAGTGGCTTGAAGTTAAAATCACACTTTCCAAGGATGCATAGTAAATGAGCTCTATTTGAGTATGACCTGATAGGTACTGCTTAGTAGCTATAGTTTTCAGCCAGAGACAATACTTGCATTACCGGGGATACAAACAGTCAGGTCTGTAATGGAACAGAACAGAGCCCTCAGAAACAATATCACACATCTACAGCCATCT
>NW_016847333.1:0-643 GCF_001698545.2 Rhinopithecus bieti | reverse complement strand
TGATTTTCTTAAAAAATCTTTTAAGGCAGTTCTGCAAATGAACCTCAGTATTACTTCAGTTCAGAATCAAAGGTCTATGCCAGTACTGAAAAAGCAGTATTTTAAGACATGGCAATCAACACTTATTTAGATAGCATGAAATTACATATGTGAAAGTACTTTCTCAGATATTATTACTATTTTATATGCCCAGCACGGTAGGGCACATGAAAAAAAATAAATAAATAAACTAAAGCATATTTTCAAGTAGCTTACAATCACACCAGGAAAATAACTCTAATGTGCATATACAACTCAGAGACATTCACATCCAAATTAAATTGTACAGATAATAAAGCACAATAAAGAAAAAGTGAGGCTGGGCACAGTGGCTCACGCCTGTAATCCCAGGACTTTGATTGGCCAACACAGGGGAATCAGTTGAGGCCAGGAGTTTGAGACCAGCCTGGGCAATATGGTGAAACCCCGTCTCTACCAAAAACATAAAAAATTAGCCAGGTAAAGTGGTGCACATCTGCTGTCCCAGCTACTGGAGAGGCTGAGGTGAAAGGAAGGATCGCTTGAGCCTGGGAGGTGGAGGTGGCAGTGGGCCGAGATTATGCCACCACACTCCAGCCTGAGCAACAGAGTGAGACTCTATCTC
>NW_016847332.1:0-1176 GCF_001698545.2 Rhinopithecus bieti | reverse complement strand
CCCATATATAGGAATAGAAAAGACAACAGATTGAAAGGATGATAGGTTTTAGTTAATTTAGAAAATATGGTCATAAGTATATTTTGGTGTTCAATTTGTAACATAAATTTTGTCTAGAGAAGCTAAAATGAGGGTAAGAAGATCCTCTCTGTGATTTTCTCCCTGTAATCCTTAAGTGCTCCTCCTTTCCACACATCCTCAAGCTATTTGTTCTATCTTAGTATTTGGTCTTAAGAGCCACGCCTGTATTCTGTGTTCTAGCATATCACAGTGTTAATCCTGAAACTAAACTCAATCCAGCAAAATTCAGCTCTTCTATGGAAAGTAAAAAGATGTGCATTTTCACTGTCACTCAAAGACTTTTGAAATGACCAAGAAAAAAAAAAGATATAGAATCTGTATTTTATAAAAATTATCCAAAGACCTGACGAAATGCTCACCATATGTATTTTCTGATACATGATCCTATATACAATGTGTGTATAGTAAACACTCAATGTTTAAAGTGTGTATGCATGTGTGTACGTGTATAGAGGAAGGAAAATAATCACAAAAATCAACATTATGATAATCAGTATCTCTAGAATATGGTAATATGACTTTTATTGTATTTATATCACATATTTTGGCTTACAGTTCCTCCATACTAAAACATATTATTTTGTAAGAAAATGTAAACAAATTTAATTTACATTTAAGGATAAAATTTGTCATGATTATTCTGAAGTATTTCAGTTTTATAAATGAATACATTTATTGTTTTCAATATTAATGCACTTGTAAAATATTTCATAATTTACTGTATTCTACTGCAGGGGTAACTCTCAGTTATATAAAATGCCTGTTTATGGTAGAAAATAAAACAGAGAAAGATTTATACAGTCTCGCACCCACTTAAATATTAGCAGAGTAAAATGGAGTGCGTTATCAGTTCTTAGTCAAAATTTAAACATACTATTCAAAAGTTACATTTTACTTATTTCTGTTGTTGATCAAGAATGCTTTATTTGGGGAAGGGAGTAATGGAAAATGTGTAATCTTCATAAATGATAAATTGAAGAAATCACATGAGAATAAAATTCTGTTTGGGGAAAACATTAAGGTTAAAGTCCAATTAATATTCTCTTTTTTTTTTTTTTTTTTTGAGACGGAGTCTGGCTCTGTCGCCCGGGCTGG
>NW_016847331.1:0-1111 GCF_001698545.2 Rhinopithecus bieti | reverse complement strand
TTTTTTTGGAGACGGAGTCTTGCTCTGTCACCCAGGCTGGAGTACAGTGGCCGGATCTCACCTCACTGCAAGCTCCGCCTCCCGGGTTCACGCCATTCTCCTGGCTCAGCCTCCGGAGTAGCCGGGACTACAGGCGCCGCCACCTCGCCCGGCTAGTTTTTTGTATTTTTCAGTAGAGACGGGGTTTCACCGTGTTAGCCAGGATGGTCTCGATCTCCTGACCTCGTGATCCGCCCATCTCGGCCTCCCAAAGTGCTGGGATTACAGGCTTGAGCCACCGCGCCCGGCCCATTTAATCTTATATTTTTTCACGTACCGTGCCTTCTTTGTTGTTTCTTTCCCCACCTTTATTACTTTCCATTAGATAGAGCCAACATTCTTCTCATGTTTTGAAAACTATACATTCTGTTTTCTTGTTAATATAGTTTCTTTGACTTTATGCTACTTCATTGGATAATTTTTTTTTTTTGAGACGGAGTCTTGCTCTGTCGCCCAGGCTGGAGTGCAGTGGCCGGATCTCAGCTCACTGCAAGCTCCGCCTCCCGGGTTCACGCCATTCTCCTGCCTCAGCCTCCCGAGTAGCTGGGACTACAGGCGCCGCCACCTCGCTCGGCTAGTTTTTTGTATTTTTTAGTAGAGACGGGGTTTCACCGTGTTAGCCAGGATGGTCTCGATCTCCTGATCTCGTGATCCGCCCGTCTCGGCCTCCCAAAGTGCTGGGATTACAGGCTTGAGCCACCGCGCCCGGCTGGATAATTTTTAATTATTTATATTCTCCCTAATAATAAAGTACCTTTCACACCCTCCTATCCCGTTGGTCTTGTCTTTCCTTCTTCTTTCCTTTTCTTTCTTTCTTTCTTTCTTTCTTTCTTTCTTTCTTTCTTTCTTTCTTTCTTTCTTTCTTTCTTCCTTCCTTCCTTCCTTCCTTCCTTCCTTCCTTCCTTCCTTCCTTCCTTTTCTTTCTTTCTTTCTTTCTTTCTTTCTTTCTTTCTTTCTTTCTTTCTTTCTTTCTTTCTCTCTCTCTCTCTCTCTCTTTCTTTCTTTCTTTCTCTTTTTCTTTCTTTCTTTTCTTTCTTTCTTTCTTTCTTTCTTTCTTTCTTTCTTTCTTTCT
>NW_016847330.1:0-671 GCF_001698545.2 Rhinopithecus bieti | reverse complement strand
TTTTCCAGTTTTATCTGAAACTATTTCCTTTTCACCATAGTCCTGAATGTGCTCCCGAAGGTCCCTTTGTGGAACCGTCCATGGCAATTTCCAAGCTGTGTAATGTAAAGAAAGCGTTATCTATCTGAGTTGATTACACATATCACAGAGTATTTTCCTAGAAAGCTTCTTTCCAGTTTTGTCGTGGCTATTTCCCTTTTCACCATCGGTATCAACATGCTCCCAAATATCACTTGGTACCTGTTTCTACAAAAGGGTTTCCCTGGCGCTGTATGAGAAGAGAAGTATAACACTGTGAGTGGAATGCAAACGTCACAAAGCAGTTCCTCGGAAAGCTTCTCTCCACTTTCGGTCTGAACATATTTCCTTTTTCACCGTAAGTCTCAAAGTCCTCCCGAATATCCCATCACGCACTAAACATACACAGGGTTAGAAAACTGCTCAATGAAAAGAGAGGCTTAATTGGGCGAGAGGAATTAAGACAACACAGAGCAGTTTCACAGAAAGGTTCCCTCTGGATTACACCTGAGGGTATTTCTTTCTCCATAATCTAAGGATCCTTCCCAAATGTCCTTCCTCAGATTCCACAAAACAGTCATTTAAAGCTGCTCAATCAAAAGAATTATTTAACTCTATGAGATGAATAGAAACATTGCAAAGTAGTTGCTCAG
>NW_016847329.1:0-618 GCF_001698545.2 Rhinopithecus bieti | reverse complement strand
ATTTCAGTCAAAATAAGAGGAGAAGGGCTCACTAAGGTCAGAAGAGCCCTACAGACCAGACCTTGGGTCCTCAGGCAGTGCCGAGTCATCCCCATTTTTGTCATCTGTGTCACTGCCTCACTCCAGCTCCCGAGTCTTCCGTGCTCTGCACATCACCAGGGCCCAGTTTGGCCATCATGAGCAGGGGCTTTGCCACCAGCAGGTGATGCACTCAGAGTCAGGGTCCTGGGTTCCCTTCAGGAAGGGTGGGGAGGTGGTCAGGGACCTGAGGGGCATGAAGGACACACCCCTACACAGCTAGTTCTGTTCCGGAGGAGCTGGAGGCTCTGACTTCAGGAAAGATTCTTCCAAGGATCAGAGTGCAAACAGCACAGTGCACTGCAGCCCGAGGGCCACCTCCTCCTGCCAGGACAGTGGCGATGATTCTCTACTGGCTTTTCCTTGCCTGTCACAACACATGAGCATACACACACACACACACACACAGTCACAAGGCTGCTGGGAAGCCGAAGGTCAAGATGCTATAATGTAAATATGTGGCCAGGTGTGGTGGCTCATGCCTGTAGCCCTACCACTTTGGAAGGCCGAGGCAGGCAGATGATGAAGTCAGGAGTTCAA
>NW_016847328.1:0-1993 GCF_001698545.2 Rhinopithecus bieti | reverse complement strand
TAAAATAACAAATAAAGAGAAAAGTGTATAAAAGACATGAATGGGCACATCACTCAAAAAATATTCAAATGCTGAGTGCAGTGGCTCACACCTGTTATCCCAGCACTTTGGGAGGCCAAAGGGGAGTAGATTACTTGAGGTCAGGAGTTTGAGACCAGCCTGGCCAACATGGTGAAACACTGTCTCTACAAAGTTACAAAAATTAGCCGGCTGTGGTGTGGTGCACATCTGTAATCCCAGCTGCTTGGGAGGTTGAGGCAGGAGAATTGCTTAAGCCTGGAAGGTGGAGTTTGTAGTGAGCTGAGATCATGCCACTGCACTCCAGCCTGGTGACAGAGTGAGACTGCATCTCAAAAAACAAACAAACAAACAAACAAATATATATATATACACACACACAAATGGCCAATAAACACATGAAAGTTTTCAACCTCATTAATCATAAGGAAAATGAAAATTAAAACCACAGTAGTGGCTGGGCATGGTGGCTCATGCCTGCAATCCAAGCACTTTAGGAGACTGATGCGGGGGATCACTTGAGGTCAAGAGTTCAAGACCAGCCTGGCCAATATGGAGAAATAAATTTAACCAAGAAGACAAAAAATCTCTACAACAAAAACTACAAAACACTGATGAAAGAAATTGAAAAGGACACAAACTACTGGAAAGACATCTCATGTTCATAGGTCAGAAAAATTAATATTTCTAAAAGGACCTTATACCCCAAACAATCTAGAGATACAGTGCAATCTCTATCAAAATACCAATGACATTCTTCACAGAAATGAAAAAAAATCTTAAAATTCACATGGAACCACAAAAGACCCAAAGAGCCAAAACAACACAAAGCAAAATAATAAAGCAGGCATGGTGGCTCATGCCTGTAATCCCAGCACTTTGGGAGGCTGAGGTGGGAGGATCGCTTGAGCCCAGGAGTTTGAGACCAGCCTGGACAACATGGTGAAACCCCATCTCTACTAAAAATACAAAAATTAGCCAGGTGTGATGTTAACACCTGTAATCTCAGCTACTCTGGAGGCTGAGGCAGGAGAATTTTTTGAGTCTGGGAGGTGGAGTTTGCAGTGAGCCATGATCACACCCTGCACTCCAACCTGCACAACAGAGAGAGACCCTGTCTCAAAAAAAAAAAAAAAAAAAAAAAAAAAAAAAAAAAAAAAAAAAAAAAGGGGGGGGGCCTTAACAAAGCTGGAGGCATCACATTATCTGACTTCAAAATACACTACAGAGCTATAGTAATCAAAACAGTGTGGTACTAGTATTAAAGACAGACATATAGACCAATGGAACAGGTAGAGAGCCCAGAGGTAAGTTAATGTACTTATAGCCAATTGATTTTCAACAAAGGCACCAAGAACATACTTTGGAAAAAGAATACCTTCTTCAGTAAATGGTGCTGAGAAAACTGGATATTCATATGCAGAAAAATAAAACTAGAGCCACCTATCTTTCATCATATACAAAAATCAACTTTAAATAGATTAAAGCTTAAATGTAAGACCCAAAACCATAAAGCTATTAGAAGAAAACAGGGAAAATGCTTCAAGACGCTGGTCTAGGCAAAGATTTTGTGGCTAAGACTTCAAAAGCACAGGCAACAACAACAAAAATAGACAAATAGGACTATATCAAACTAAAAAGCTTCTGCACAGTAAAAGAAACAACAGAGCAAAGAGACAATCTGTCGTATGGGAGAAAATATTTGCAAACTATTCATATGACAAGGGACTAATATCCAAAATATACAAGGAACTCAAACAACTCAACAGCAAAACAAAACAAAACAACCATTAAAAGGTGGGCAAAGATCTGAATAGATATTTCTCAAGAAAAGACATACAAATGACCAAAAGATACGTGAAAAAATATTCAGCATCATTAATCAACAGAGAAATGCAAATCAGAACCACAGATTTTCACCTCACCCTAGTTAGAATGGCTATCAAAAAGACAAATGAGGCCGGGCGCGGTGGCT
>NW_016847327.1:0-270 GCF_001698545.2 Rhinopithecus bieti | reverse complement strand
GCCTGTAATCCCAGCACTTTGGGAGGCAGAGGAGGGTGGATCACCTAAGGTCAGGAGTTCGAGACCAGCCTGGCCAACATGATGAAACCTTGTCTCTACTAAAAATACAAAAATTAGCTGGGCGTGGTGGTGCGCACCTGCATTCCCAGCTACTCAAGAGGCTGAGGCAGGAGAATTGCTTGCACCTGGAGGTGGAGGTTGCAGTGAGCCAAGATTGTGCCACTGCACTCCAGCCTGGGCAACAGAGCCAGACTTCATCTCAAAATTAAA
>NW_016847326.1:0-271 GCF_001698545.2 Rhinopithecus bieti | reverse complement strand
AAGAGAGAAAGAGAGAGAGAAAGAAAGAGAAAGAGAGAGATAAAGAAAGAGAGAAAGAAGAAAAAAGAAAGAAAAGAAAGAGAAAGAAAGAAAGAAAGAGAAAGGAAGAAAGAGAAAGAGAGAGAAAAGAAAAGAAAAAAAAAAAGAAAGAAAGAAAAAGAGAAGGAGGAAGGGAGGAAGGAAGGAAAGAAGGAAAGGAAGGAAGAAAGAAAGAAAGAAGAAAAGAAAAAAGAAAGAAAAAGAGAAAGGGAGAGAGGGATGGAGGGAGGAA
>NW_016847325.1:0-668 GCF_001698545.2 Rhinopithecus bieti | reverse complement strand
CAGATTCCATGAAAACAGTGTTAGCAAACTGCTCCATGAAAAGACAGCTGTAACCCTGTGAGGTGAAAAAACACACCACAAAGAACGTTCTCAGAAAGCTTCTTTCTAGTTTTATCTGAGGATATTTCCTTTGTCATCATAGGCTTCAATGTGATTCAAAATATTCCTTTTCAATTTCCCCCAAAACAGTGCTACCAAACATATCCATGAAAGGAATCATGTAACTCTGTAAGATGAATTTGCAAATCACAAGGTAGTTTCTCAGTAATCTTCTTTCTAGTTTTTACATACGGATATTTCCATTGTCACCATAAGCTTCAGTGCGCTCCGAAATATCCCTTTGAAGATTCCAAGAAAACAGTGTTAATGAACTGATCAATGAAAAGAACAGTGTATCTCTGTGATATGAATTCACACTCATAAAGCAGTTTCTTAGAAAGCTTCTTTCTAGTTTTATCTGAGGATATTTTCTTTTCACCATAGGCCTCAATACCCTCCCAAATATCATTTTGCAGATTCCAGGAAAACAGTGTTAGCAAACTGCTTCATGAAAAGAAAGGTGCAACACTGTGAGATGAATTCACACATCACAAAGAAGTTTCTCAGAATGCTTCTTTCTAGTTTACATCTGAGGATATTTCCTTTTTAACTATTTCCCTCATTGTGCT
>NW_016847324.1:0-1184 GCF_001698545.2 Rhinopithecus bieti | reverse complement strand
ATGTATTCTTTATAGTTTCTTTAGCGTAAGGTAAGAAAGTAACGTTCTTATTAGTGCAATGAACTTGTTCTTTGTCCAGTGAAGGTCATATATAAAATGGTAGAAATCAAAGAAGAAAATGACTGCAGTGATGGAGGCTGTGCCATGTTTCCTAAGGAATAAATAAAACTCTTCAGAAAATCAAAGAAAGATATTTGGGGATCAGATAAAGTGGAACCAAGAGTTTTCAACAATAGGATAATCAAGTTTCTTTTTTTAAAAAAAGTATATATATTTTTTTTCTTTCTTCCTTTCTTTTTTTTTTTCCTGTGACACAGCCTCAGGAGGTCCTGAGGACATGTGCCCTGTATAATCAAGTTTCTGTTGAATTTTTCTGGCTGCAGATTTAGCCATCACCAACCTCCAAGAAAGATATTTATAATTACTTCCTCATGGCTTATCTTACTAGCATTTATCTCTGTGGCACAAGTGAAAAGTTATCACTTAGAATAATGCATCTCTAGCCAGTTGGTCTGACTTTCAGGAAATAACCTAGAATGAATTTGGATCTATATCCCTGAGTATATTTAGAAAACATAAAAATAAGAATATGAAAGGAGTAAAATACATTAAGAAGGGCTGATCAGAAAGCCCAAATGCCAGTTGAGTGAAGTGGCTGAATAGAAGGAACTTACTTATTTTTGAGACAGAGTTTCACTCTTGTTGCCCAGGCTGGAGTGCAGTGGCACTACCTCTGCCTCCCAGGTTCAAGCGATTCTCCTGCTTCAGCCTCCCGAGTAGCTGGGATTGCAGGCATGCGCCACCGCACCCAGCTAATTTTTTGTGTTTTTAGTAGAGATGTGGTTTCACCATGTTGGCCAGGCTGGTCTCCAACTCCTGACCTCATGTGATCCACCCGCCTTGGCCTCCCAAAATGCTGGGATTATAGGCGTGAGCCACCACTCTCGGCGGAACTTACTTTTCAAAGAGGAAGCAACTGCCTCCTAATAAAGTGAGTGCCCTGGGTAGAGTGTAAAATCCTGTAGAGTGAAACAGTCACAGTCGGTGAAAGTTATTCAGTCAAATCATGTGTCATTCCTGATAATTTGTGAGCTGTTACAATTCTTATAAAACTTTTTAAATGGAGACTTTCCTCTAGATTGATAAACTTTCTCATGGCTGTATTGAAATATTTTATTAGGTTT
>NW_016847323.1:0-672 GCF_001698545.2 Rhinopithecus bieti | reverse complement strand
GACTACTGGTATAAAGGATCTTTTTTTCCACTGCTTTTCAATTGTTGTTTGTTTGTTTTAGAGACAGGGTCTCGCTCTGTCGCCCACGCTGGACTGCAATAGCTCAATCATAGCTCACTGCAGCCTGGACCTCCAGGGCTCAAGTGATCCTCCCATCTGTGGACTATAGTCATGCCCATGCCCAGCACTTTTTTTTTTTTTTTTTTTTTTTTGGTAGAGAACAGGTCTTGCATGCTAAGTTCCCCAGACTTTTTTTTTTTTAGGTGGAGTCTCGCTCTGTGGCCCAGAGCTGGAGTGCAGTGGCATGATCTTGGCTCACGGCAGCTTCTGCCTCCCAATTCAAGCGATTCTCCTGCCTCAGCCTCCCAAGTAGCTGGGGCTACAGGCGGGCGCCACCACGCCTGTATAATTTTTGTATGTTTAGTAGAGACGGAGTTTCACCATGTTGGCCAGGCTGGTCTCAAACTCCTGACCTCAAGTGATCCACCTGCCTTAGCCTCCCAAAGTGCTGGGATTACATGCGTGAGCCACCGCGTCCGTCCTTTTTTCTATTTCTATGAATCCTTGGGGGAAATAGTGTATCCAAGGACCCTTAAAAGTAGGATTGCCAGATTTAGCAATAAAAATACAGAACACTCAGCTAAATTTGAATTTTAGGTAAACAAGGGATAC
>NW_016847322.1:0-211 GCF_001698545.2 Rhinopithecus bieti | reverse complement strand
AGTTCAAGCAATTCTCTTGCCCCAGCCTCCTGAGCAGCTGGGATTACAGGTGCCTGCCACCATGTCCAACTTTTTTTTTTTTTTTTTTTTTTGTATTTTTAGTAGAGATGGGGTTACACCATGTTGGCCAGGCTGCTATTGAACTCCTGACCTCAGGCGATCTGCCTGCCTTGGTCTCCCAAAGTGTTGAGTTTACAGGCGTAAGCCATCA
>NW_016847321.1:0-674 GCF_001698545.2 Rhinopithecus bieti | reverse complement strand
CTATTCATCTGACAATGGTCTAATATCCAGAATCTACAAGGAACTTAAACAAATTTAAGAGAAAAAAAAAAACCCATCAAAATGCGGTTGAAAGATATGAACAGATATTTCTCAAAAGAAGACATTTATGTGGCCAACAAACATATGAAAAAAAGCTCATTATTCCCAGTCATAAGAGAAATGCAAATCAAAACCACAATGAGATACCATCTCACACCAGTTAGAATGGCGATTATTAAAAAGTCAGGAAACAACAGATGCTGGAGAGGATGTGGAGAAATGGGAACACCTTTACACTGTTGGTGGCAGTGTAAATTAGTTCAACCATTGTGGAAGACAATGTGGTGATTCCTCAAGGATCTAGAACCAGAAATACCATTTGACCCAGCAATCCCATTACTGGGTATATACCCAAAAGATTATAAATCATTTCTACTATGAAGACACATGCACACACATGTTTATTGTAGCACTATTTACAACAGCAAAGACTTGGAACTAACCCAGATGCCCATCAACGATAGACTGTGTAAAGAAGACATGGCACATATACACCATGGAATACTATGCAGCCATAAAAAAGGATGAGTTCACATCTTTTGTAGGGACATGAATGAAGCTGGAAAACATCATTCTCAGCATACTAACACAGGAACAGAATACCAAATAACACA
>NW_016847320.1:0-210 GCF_001698545.2 Rhinopithecus bieti | reverse complement strand
CTAAGGAGAAGAGCCACTTGCCATCAGGCTGTCCCTTTAGGAGTCACTGAAAGGGCCCCAGGGTGAGATGGTGAGGTGATAAAAACCATGAGAGAAGCTGGCACAAAGGAGTTATGGGACAAAGGTTCCAAGATACGCAGAAAAGAAACTTTTGTCAGTTGATGGGGAAGAAAGGAAGTTAGAGGGCTTAAACACTGAGGAGGGAGAGAT
>NW_016847319.1:0-268 GCF_001698545.2 Rhinopithecus bieti | reverse complement strand
GTGAAACCCCATCTCTACTAAAATACAAAATTAACCGGGCGTGGTAGCTCACGCCTGTAATTCCAGCTACTTGGGAGGCTAAATCAGGAGAATTGCTTGAACCCGAGAGGTGGAGGTGGCAGTGAGCCAAGATCACCCCACTGCACTCCAGCCTGGGCAACAGACCGAGACTCCATCTCAAAAAAAAAAAAAAAAAAAAAGTGTGCTAGGTAAATAAGCAAATGTGAGTATTGCTGTGAAGTTAGTAATGTTTAAAAAATAGCACCAC
>NW_016847318.1:0-796 GCF_001698545.2 Rhinopithecus bieti | reverse complement strand
GTTCTCATTGTTCAGCTCTCACTTCTGATTGAGAACATGCAGTGTTTGGTTTTCTGTTCCTGTGTTAGTTTGCTGAGAATGATAGTTTCCAGCTTCATCCATGTCCCTGCAAAGGACATGAACTCATTCTTTTTTATCACTACATGATATTCCATGGTGTATATGTGCCACATTTTCTTTATTCAGTCTAACATTGATGGGCATTTGGGTTGATTCCAAGTCTTTGCTATTGTGAGTAGTGCTGCTCACAATAGTAGTAATGATCGCCATTCTAAGTGGCGTGAGATGGTATCTCATTGTGGTTTTGATTTGTATTTCTCTAATGACCAGTGATGATGAGCTTTTCTTTATATGTTTGTTGGCCACATAAATGTCTTCTTTTGAGAAGTGTCTGTTCATACCCTTTGCCTACTTTTTATAGGTTTGTTTGTTTTTTTCTTGTAAATTTGTTTAAGTTCTTTGTAGATGCTGGATATTGGCCCTTTGTCAGATGGATAGATTGCAAAAATTTTCTCCCATTCTGTAGATTGCCTGGTCACTCTGATGATAGTTTCTTTTGCTGTGCAGAAGCTCTTTAATTAGATCCCATTTGTCAATTTTGGCTTTTGCTGCAACTGCTTTTGGTGATTTAGTCATGAAGTCTTTGCACGTGCCTGTGTCCTGAATGGTATTGCCTAGGTTTTCTTCTAGGGTTTTTTATAGTCTTAGCTCTTATGTTTAAATCTTTAATCCATCTTGAGTTGATTTTTGTGTAAGGTGTAAAGAAGGGGTCCAGGTTCTGTTTTCTGCATATGGC
>NW_016847317.1:0-1185 GCF_001698545.2 Rhinopithecus bieti | reverse complement strand
AAAAAAAAAACTCCTGGGCTCAAGGGATCCTCCCACCTCGGCCTCCCAAAGTGCTGGGGTTACCGGCATGAGCCACTGTGCCCAGCCTTGAGCCATCATTTCTTTACCTAACCTCTACTGACAATCTTTCAAGTATTTTGAATACTTTGATATTACAAGCATTGTGGCAATGAATATTCTTGAAACTATATCTTGTGCAAAGATAGTGGTTGGATACTTTTTTTTTGATACAGAGTCTTGCTCTGTCACCCAGGATAGAGTGCAGGGGCTCAATCACAGGTCACTGCAGCCTCTATCCCCTAGGCTCAGGTGATCCTTCCACCTCAGCCCCCTGAGTAACTGGGACTACAGGCATGTGCCACCACACCCAGCTAATTTTTTGTATTTTATTTTTATTTTTTGAGACAGAGTCTTGCTCTTGTCGCCCAGGCTGGAGTGCAATGGTGCAATCTCAGTTCACTGCAACCTCCGCCTCCCAGGTTCAAGCAATTCTCCTGCCTCAGCCCCTGGAGTAGCTGGGATTACAGGCGCCCACTACCACGCCCAGCTAATTTTTGTATTTTCAGTAGAGTCAGGGTTTCACCATGTTGGTCAGGCTGGTCTCAAACTCCTGACCTCAGGTGGTTCTGCCCACCTCAGCCTCCCAAAATGCTGGAATTACAGGTGTTGAGCCACTGCGCCCAGACAATTCTTTGTATTTTTTATAGAAGCAGGTTTTCGCCATGTCGCCCAGGCTGGTTTGAAATTCCTGGGCTCAAGGGATGCATTTGCCTTCCCCAAGTGTTGAGATTATGGGTTTGAGCCACCGTGCCTGGCCCGTGGTTGGATATATTCTTCAAAGTGAAATTGCAGGGTAAAAACATGTGCATATTGAAAAAGATATTGCCAACCTGACCTCCAAAGAGGTTTTATTATTTTATATTATCTTCAGTGATGTTTGAGATGCCAGTTTCTTCACAATTTTGCTCATGCTGTGATTAACAAACTTTAAAATCTTGGCCATTCTCACTGATGAAAAATGATCTCTTGGACCATCCTGGCTAACACAGTGAAACCCCGTTTCTACTAAAAATACAAAAAATCAGCCAGGTGTGGTGGCAGGCGCATGTAGTCCCAGCTACTTGGGAGGCTGAAGCAGGAGAATGGGGTGCACCCGGGAGGCGGAGCTGGCAGTGAGCTGAGATT
>NW_016847316.1:0-1184 GCF_001698545.2 Rhinopithecus bieti | reverse complement strand
AGATGTCTATTAGGTCTGCTTGGTCCAGAGCTGAGGTTAAGTTCTGAATATTCTTGTTAATTTTCTGTCTCGTTGATCTGTCTAATATTGACAGTGGTGTGTTGAAGTCTCCCACTATTATTGTGTGGGAGTCTAAGTCTCTTTTATGTCTCTAAGAACTTGCTTTACGAATCTGGGTGCTCCTGTATTGGGTGCATATATATTTAGGATAGTTAGCTCTCTTTGTTGCATTGATCCCTTTACCATTATGTAATGCTCTTCTTTGTCTTTTTTGATGTTTGTTGGTTTAAGGTCTGTTTTATCAGAGACTAGGATTGCAACCCTTGCTTTTTCTTTTTTTTTCTTTCCATTTGCTCGGTAAATATTCCTCCATCCCTTTATTTTGAGCCTCTGTGTGACTTTGCATGTGAGGTGGGTCTCCTGAATACAGCACGCCGATGGGTCTTGACAAATTGACAGAAGTAGGCTTCAGAAGGTAGGTAATAACAAACTCCTCCAAGCTAAAGGAGCATGTTCTAACCCAATGCAAGGAAGCTAAGAACCTTGAAAAAAGGTTAGAGGAATTGCTAACTGGAATAACCAGTTTATAGAAGAACATAAATGACCTGGTGAAGCTGAAAAACAGCACGAGAACTTCGTGAAGCCTACACAAGTATCGATAGCCGAATAGATCAAGCAGAAGAAAGGATATCAGAGACTGAAGATCAACTTAATGAAATAAAGCATGAAGACAACATTGGAGCAAAAAGAATGAAAAGGAACAAACAAAGCCTCCAAGAAATACGGGACTGTGTGAAAAGAAAACCTACCTTTGGTTGGTGTAGCTGAAAGTGATGGGGAGAATGAAACCAAGTTGGAAAACACACTTCTGAATATCATCCAGGAGAACTTCCCCAACCTAGCAAGACAGGCCAGCATTCAAATTCAGGAAATATAGAGAACACCACAAAGATACTCCTCAAGAAGAGCAACCCCAAGACACATAATCGTCAGATTTACCAAGGTTGAAATGAAGGAAAAAACATTAAGGACAGCCAGAGAGAAGATTGGGTTACCCACAGCGTGAAGACCGTCAGACTAACAGCGGCTCTCTCTGCAGGAACCCTACAACCAGAAGAAAGTGGAGGCCAATATTCAACATGCTTAAAGAAAAGAATTTTCAACCCAGAATTTCTTATCCAGCC
>NW_016847315.1:0-273 GCF_001698545.2 Rhinopithecus bieti | reverse complement strand
TACAAAAATTACCTGGCTTTAATCAACCATTGTCCTCAAGTCAAAAGAAATTCTAGTTGCTATGGAGTGTTGCCTACAGAGGAAACTGTCTATAATTGGAGAACTGTAATTAACAGTGCTGTGGACTTCTGTTTTGAAGGAAATATTCATCAATCTCTGCAGAACATAACTGAAAACCAGCTGGTACAACCCACTATTCTCCAGCAAAAAGGGGGAAAAGGCAGGAAGAAGCTCCGACTGTTTGAATACCTTCATGGATCCCTGTGTAATCCT
>NW_016847314.1:0-1088 GCF_001698545.2 Rhinopithecus bieti | reverse complement strand
AGCAATTGCTTTGTTTAACATGCAGATGGAATATTTGATCCATTTTAACCGGGCATTTGCATCTTGGTATCCTGTCTTAATTGCTAAAGTTTAAGTCTTTAACTTCTATGATCCTCTAGTGAAATGAATGTATGATTTTAGGAAATTACAAAACCAGTTGGAGCAGTTCATCCTTGCTCTTTAGTGGTCCACAGAATGTTGGACCAACTACGGCATAAAAGCTCTACATTGCGGGGCAAGACTCCTGGTTGGCACTGGAGTCTTTATCAAAATTGCCCCGGATTAAATGGTCCTAGTTTACTAATGCCCAGTCTGAGGAGAGTCAGGAGGGACAGAAGTACTTTTCTGAAGTAGAAAGCTGTCTTTGATTTGGCAAGTCTCCACAGGGTATAACAAGGCAAGCATTAAATGCAATAGTTTGAGGTGAAATTGACTTTGTTATGTTAATAACTAGATAGTCAGCAATAGAAGGAAGAAAGAAGAAAGAGTAACAGAATAGATGAAAAGAGTTAATGGGCTGGGAGTGGTGGCTCAAGCCTGTAATCCCAGCACTTTGGGAGACCAAGGTGGGAGGATCACGAGGTCAGGAGATTCAGACCACCCTGGCTAACATGGTGAAACCCTGTCTCTACTAAAAATACAAAAATATTAGCTGGGCGTGGTGGCGGGTGCCTGTAGTCCCAGTTACTCAGGAGGCTGAGGCAGTAGAATGGCGTGAACCTGGAAGGTGGAGATTGCAGTGAACCATGATCATGCCACTGCACTCCAGCCTGGATGACAGAGCAAGACTCCATCTCAAAAAAAAAAAAAGTCAATTTTTTTTTTAGCTTTACTTCGGTAAGGCTTTCCCTGGGACTATGGCCCACAACTCTGGAGGGGGTGGCGCTTTCTTGACTTGGGTGTGATGAGTCCGTCCTTTTTTTTGCTATACAAACACCAGCCTTGGTGGTTAGCAACACAAGGTAGGGTCCTTCCCAGGCTGCCTCGAGTTTTCCTCTTTTCACCCTTTGATGAGAACTGATCTTCAGGCTGGTGCTAGTTTACCAGAAATTCTAGGGGTGGTATATGTGCTAAAAGACTTTTAGTTT
>NW_016847313.1:0-1183 GCF_001698545.2 Rhinopithecus bieti | reverse complement strand
CTCACAATATACTATATCCTGACAGGTATTTTACACTGGTGGGCAAACTAGCTAAACCAGATGATACAGGAAATAAGTTTGCCTTTCCACACCAAGACCATGTTAAAAAGTTTTCAAAAAATGTGTATCATTTTGTATAATATAATCCTTATTTTCATATTCTTTCTAGTGGATATTTGATGGACCTAAACAATTGATGTTCCTGAAACTGAAATTAACGAAGTTTCACCTTGAATGACAAGCATAACAAATTGCCCATAATTTCAAGACTACCAATGGCAACTGCCATGGTTTCCCTCCAACAATTCTTTCACTTCAATTAATAGCCTGTTCTGCTGCCAAAAGCTTCCACTCTCATTCCTAGACCCTTCAGAGATTGCATGGCTTGGTTTTATAAACTATTGATAAGATCTGCTTCACTGAGTATTTAGAAAGTAAACCAGTATGATACTTCCCACAACACCATACTACACTTCGTCTCAATTCTTGCTGTGATTTACAGTATATAGAGCCCTGCAGTTGCTTCTCCAGTGACATAAGTTCTCACATTCCTCACACCTTATAGGGACTTCCAAGTATGAGCAGGGCTCTGTATTGTACAACCCCTTCAATTTCTACCAGCTGTGCCTGAATTTAGAAATCCTTGAAATTTTGGCACAGCTTCCAATCTTTGTCATAAGTATCCTTTCGTCCTTCTGCCTGGAATGAGTCACTTGTATAGGAACATCTTATGTAACTATTCATCCTAACTTACTCAAATAATAACTCTAATATCTTAGTTATTATTACAGTTCTGGGAAACTTAGGTGGATCTTCCACAGACTTAAAAAATACAACACATATGACTGACCTTTTTTTGAGAGAGGGAGGCACAAAACATGAGCTAATCTATAGAAAGTGGAGAGAAATCTCAATTTTCTTGAGTTACAAAGTTTTATTTGCTTCCCTGTTGCTAAGACCAATAACACAGTACTTGATGACTAGCTGGATCTTGAAGTTGAAATGGCTGCTGGAAGCAGCCATAATAAAACCTGGAGTTTCCAGAGTGAGGGGAAAACATTGTAAGAATGCTTTCCAAAGTCCTGTGATTTGAATTTTAAAAAAGAGAGAGAGAGAAAAATTCTAAGAGATACCAGTGAGTTGGATTTACTTATTTATTGCTTCAGCTTTTAGGGAATATTAT
>NW_016847312.1:0-1372 GCF_001698545.2 Rhinopithecus bieti | reverse complement strand
AAAAAAAAAAAAAAAAAAAAAAAAAAAACCACACAAGAAAAACTGCCTACCACGAAAGCTAAACGAAAGAGTATTTTCTAAAACACAACTTCCAGAAAACCATCCAAAGCTCCTCTGTGGGATCTATCCCTATACCTTACTGCTTCCGCTAGTAATTGGTGGCAATGGGGTGCTCCTCTCTGTGTCCACGGATGTCCTGCTCAACTCTCAGAGGGACAACAGAGAAATATAGCAGTTCTACTTTAACTACCTTAGTTTACAAAATCTGCGTATGTTACAAGCATTCCCTGCACAGTGCCAAATTAAACCAGCATCACTTATCAAAAATACATGAAATCCAATAGTTTATTCCATACTCTATTACTTACTAAAACCATAAACAACTTTCTAAGTACTGTAAGTGAATTTATAGAATCATTTTAAGCTAAAATTCTTTATGTTCTTTGAAATACTCATACAGTAAAATGTTTTTTCTCTATAATGATTCTGAGCTCAACATCCTACCCCGCTTGTGGACTGCCACGCCCACCACACACGTCCTTACACACTATCCTTCAACCACATCAGTTACTTTTCTTTCTTTTAAACATGAAGTTTGTCGTTCTTCCTCTTCCCCAGCCTTTGTACCTGCTCTTTCTCTGTCCTGAATGCCTTACAGATCTTCCCACAGCCTGTTCTTCATTCCCATGTGTGTCTCAGCCCCCAGTTATTGCTCAGTTGAAATGCCAGCACTTCAGAGAAGCCACCTTCAGCCACCTCTGGACTGGCCACTGTCTTTTGCTTATTACTCCATTTTATTTTCTTCTCAGCACTTATCACTTCCTGCAATGATCTTCTTTGTTTACTTCTTTGCTTCTTGTTTCTTGACACTGGACTGTAAACTCCACATGAGCAGAAGATCTTGGCTATCTGAGTTCATTCTATTTCTCTAGTGATGAAAAGTATCTAACACATAGAAGCTGCTCAGCAAACATTTGTTGAATGAATGAATGAAAAATGCCAGGGTCATGGGGGAATGTGATGGCAAAGTATTGCCTAAAGAAAATAAGAGGCCGGGTGCGGTGGCTCAAGCCTGTAATCCCAGCACTTTGGGAGGCCGAGGCGGGCGGATCACAAGGTCAGGAGATCGAGACCATCCTGGCTAACACGGTGAAACCCCGTCTCTACTAAAACTACAAAAAACTAGCCGGGCGAGGTGGCGGGCACCTGTAGTCCCAGCTACTCGGGAGGCTGAGGCAGGAGAATGGCGTGAACTCAGGAGGCGGAGCTTGCAGTGAACTGAGATCTGGCCAGTGCACTCCAGCTTGGGTGACAGAGCGAGACTCCGTCTCAAAAAAAAAAAAAAAAAAAAAAAAAAAAAAAAAAAAAAAAA
>NW_016847311.1:0-273 GCF_001698545.2 Rhinopithecus bieti | reverse complement strand
CTATTCTACCTGCTAAGTACAGTTATAGACCCTGGACATTGTATAAAACATAAACATAAGAAGACTCTGAAAAGTAGATAGTATAAGGCAGATAGCTATAGACCTCAGAATGACACAGGAATGACACAGCAGTGAGTCCCCTGAGGATATTTTTCCCTCATAT
Organism: Rhinopithecus bieti; assembly: GCF_001698545.2. NCBI lineage: Eukaryota > Metazoa > Chordata > Mammalia > Primates > Cercopithecidae > Rhinopithecus > Rhinopithecus bieti. The sequence goes on along the minus strand of NW_016847311.1, from coordinate 110 downwards.
ATGCTGGGCTGAGTGCTGGAGAAGCTGATAACCTGGAAACACCAATGAGCATAGACAAAAAAGGAAAGAAGAAAGAAAGAAAGAAAGAAAGAAAGAAAGAAAGAAAGAAA
>NW_016847310.1:0-413 GCF_001698545.2 Rhinopithecus bieti | reverse complement strand
GAAACCAAAAAAAATTAGCGGGGCATGGCGGCAGGCACATGTAGTCCCAGCTAGGGGGCAGGCTGAGGCAGGAGAATGGCGTGAACCCGGGAGGCGGAGCTTGCAGTGAGCTGAGATCCCGCCATGGCACTCCAGCCTGGGCGACAGAGCGAGACTCCGTCTCAAAAAAAAGGCGGGGGGGGGGGCGGGGGGAAATTTGTGGAGGAAAAGTTAAATATTAATTTTGAACTCAATTGAACATGGACACAAACAATGAATGGTCACCAAGTCTCAGAACGGGTTGTGTGACCCTCTGGAGGCATTCACCCAGTATTGTTTCAGAGAAATCTGTGTTTCAATCTATTTCTATATGTTAGTTATTGAAGAACAAGTTAACCTTTTTGTATTCCTTGAGCCCGTTGGCAAAGGGCCCT
>NW_016847309.1:0-272 GCF_001698545.2 Rhinopithecus bieti | reverse complement strand
CGCATTGAAGCTTATGGTGACAAAGGAAATATCCTTATATATAAACTAGAAAGAAGCTTTCTGAGAAACCGCTTTATGGTGTGTGAATTTATCTCACAGAGTTACACTCTTCTATTCATTGAGCAGTTTGTTAACACTGTTTTCGTGGAATCTGCGATATGATATTTCGGAGTGCATTGAAGCTTATGGTGATAAAGGAAATATCCACAGAAAAAAACTAGAAAGAAGCTTTCTGACACACTACTTCATGATTTGTTAATTCATCTCATAAC
>NW_016847308.1:0-674 GCF_001698545.2 Rhinopithecus bieti | reverse complement strand
ATTTCAGTCAAAATAAGAGGAGACGGCCTCACTAAGGTCAGAAAAGCCCTACAGACCAGACCCTGTGTCCTCAGGGAGTCCCAAGGCATCCCCATTTTTGTCATCTGTGTCACTGCCTCACTCCAGCTCCTGGGTCTTCCGTGCTCTGCACATCACCAGGGCCCAGTTTGGCCATCATGAGCAGGGGCTTTGCCACCAGCAGGTGATGCACTCAGAGTCAGGGTCCTGGGTTCCCTTCAGGAAGGGTGGGGAGGTGGTCAGGGACCTGAGGGGCATGAAGGACACACCCCTACACAACTAGTTCTGTTCCGGAGGAGCTGGAGGCTCCATGACTTCAGGAAAGATTCTTCTAATGATGAGAGTGCAAATAGCACAGTGAACTGCAGCCTGAGGGCCACCTCCTCCTGCCAGGACAGTGGCGATGATTCTCTACTGGCTTTTCCTTGCCTGTCACAACACATGAGCATACACACACACAGTCACACACACACCCACCCACACACACACACACACACACACACATACATACACACACACACACACACACACACACACAGTCACAAGGATGCTGGGGAGCCAAAGGTCAAGTGCTATAATGTAAATATGTGGCCAGGTGTGGTGGCTCACACCTGTAGTCCTACCGCTTTGGAAGGCCGAGGCAGGCAGATGATGAA
>NW_016847307.1:0-674 GCF_001698545.2 Rhinopithecus bieti | reverse complement strand
CTGGTTTTGAACTCCTACGCTCAAGCAATCCACCTACCTTGGCCTCCCAAAGTTCTGGGATTACAGGTGTCAGCCACCGTGCTTGGCCCAAATTATGAAGATAAATTTACATGGGGAAGATATTTTCTTTCCACATCAGTCAACTGGGAACTGATAGACTTGTCAGCCTTGCAGGAACACCAGTCCCTTTTTTTTTTTTTTTGAGACGGAGTCTCGCTCTGTCGCCCAGGCTGGAGCACAGTGGCGCGATCTCGGCTCACTGCAAGCTCCACCTCCCAGGTTCCCGCCATTCTCCTGCCTCAGCCTCCCGAGTAGCTGGGACTACAAGGGCCCGCCACCACACCCAGCTAATTATTTTGTATTTTTTAGTAGAGACAGGGTGTCACCCTGTTAGCCAGGATGGTCTCGTTCACCTGACCTCGTGAACCACCTGCCTCAGCCTCCCAAACGCCTGGCTAATTTTTGTATTTTTAGTAGAGACAGGGTTTCACCATGTTGGTCAGCCTGGTCTCGAACTCCTGACCTCAGGTGATCCATCCACCTTGGCCTCCCAAAGTGCTGGGATTACAGGCGTGAGCCACCGCACCCAGTTTCAACAGTCTTCCTTCAGACTGAGGGCTGTGTTTCTGGCCCTAGCCCTGGAAGTTTGTTTTGTTTTTTTTTTTTTTAATTAA
>NW_016847306.1:0-270 GCF_001698545.2 Rhinopithecus bieti | reverse complement strand
AAAAAAAAAAGACGTATTTCTTTTATTTTATTATTTTTTAATTAATTTAATTAATTTATTTTGAGACAGAGTCTCACCCTGCCGCCCAGGCCGGAGTGCAATGGCGCGATGTTGGCTCACTGCAACCTCCGCCTCCTGGGTTCAAGTGATTCTCCTGCCTCAGCCTCCTGAGTAGCGGGGATTACAGGCGTGAGCCACCGTGCCCGACCTTATTTTTAGGCAGCATCTCACTCTGTCGCCTAGGCTGGAGTTCAGTGGTGCCATCATAGC
>NW_016847305.1:0-1088 GCF_001698545.2 Rhinopithecus bieti | reverse complement strand
TGAATATTATAGATTTTTGTAAGCTCTGTTTTTATTATCATTTGTTTCAAGAAATATTTTAATTTTCTTTTTAAGCTATTCATCGACTCACTGGTCATTCAGGAACGTATTGTATAATTTCCATGTATCTGTATCATTTCCAAAATCTATATTCTTATTGATTTCTAGTTTTATTTCACTATAGTCAGTGTAGATGCTTGATATTCAGTTTATTTAAATATTTTAAGACTTTTTAGTGACCTAACATATAGTCTTTTTTTTTGAGAATGCTCCATGTGATGAGTGAAAGAATGTGTATTCTGCAGACATTGGATGAAATGTTCTGTAAATATATATTAGATCCATTTGGCCTATAGTGCAGATTACAACTGATGTTTGTGGATTTTCTGTCTTGAAGATGTTTCCAATACTGAAAGTGAGGTGTTAAAATATCTAGTTATTATTGTATTAAGGCTTATCTCTTTCTTTAATAATATTTCTTTTATGTATCTGGGTGCTCCAGTGTTAGCTGCATACATTTAATTGTTTTTCTTTTTTTTTATATATATACTTTAAGTTCCGGTGTACATGTACAGAACGTGCAGGTTTGTTACATAGGTATAAATATGCCATGGTGGTTTGTTGTACCCATCAACCCCTCATCTATATTAGGTATTCATCCTAATGCTATGCCACCCCTAACCCTCCACCCCTCAACAGGCCCCGGTGTGTGATGTTCCCCTCCCTGTGTCCATGTGTTCTCATTGTTCCACTCTTACTTATGAGTGAGAACACATGGTGTTTGGTTTTCTTATCTTGTCTTAGTTTGCTGAGAATGATGATTTCCACCTTCATTCATGTTCCTGTAAAGGACATGAACTCATACTTTTTTATGGCTGCATAGTATTCCATGGTGTATATGTGCCACATTTTCTTTATCCAGTCTATCATTGATGGGCATTTGGGTTGGTTTCAAGTCTTTTCTATTGTGAACAGTGCTGCAATGAACATATGTGTGCATGTGTCTTTATCGTAGAATGATTTATAATCTTTTGGGTATATACCCCATAATGGGATTGCTGGGTCAAATGGTATTTCTAGTCCTAGAT
>NW_016847304.1:0-217 GCF_001698545.2 Rhinopithecus bieti | reverse complement strand
AGGACAAAGGGTAGATCTAGGTAGTGAGATGTTACTGCAATCACCTAGGAAACAGATAGGATGATTTGAACTAGAGTGGTAGTGGTAAGAGGTAGTCATATTTTGAAAATATTTTTAAAGTAGAGTTGACAGGATTTGGTGATGAATTTGACATGGGATGTGAGTCAAATTTCATAGCCTGAGCCAAGTATCTCTAGTTAATTACATTTAATATAAT
>NW_016847303.1:0-1186 GCF_001698545.2 Rhinopithecus bieti | reverse complement strand
AAAATGTGCCGTATGGAATCAAGATTTAAGGGATCTAGGGCTGTGCAGGATGTGCCTTGTTAACAATATATTTACAGGCAGTATGCTTGGTAAAAGTCATCACCATTCTCCAGTCTCGATTAACCAGGGGCACAATGCACTGTGGAAAGCTGTAGGGACCTCTGCCCAGGAAAGCCTGGATATTGTCCAAGGTTTCCCCCGACTGAGACAGTCTGAGATGTTGCCTCGTGGGAAAGGAAAGACTTGACTGTCCCCCAGCCCAACACCCTGTAAAGAGTCTGTGCTGAGGAGGATTAGTAAAAGAGGAAGGCCTCTTGCTGCTGAGATAAGAGGAAGGCCTCTGTCTCCTGCATGTCCCTGGAGACAAAATGTCTCGGTGTAAAACCCGATCGTACACTCGTTCTATTCTGAGATAGGAGAAAACCGCCCTGTGGCTGGAGGCAAGATATGCTGGCGCCAATGCTGCTCTGCTACTCTTTGTTACACTGAGATGTTTGGGTGGAGAGAAGCATAAATCTGGCTTACGTGCACATCTGGGCACAGTACCCTCCCCTGAACTTATTTGTGACAGATTCCTTTGCTCACGTTTTCCTGCTGACCTTCTCCCCACTTATCAGCCTGTTCTCCTGCCGCATTCCCCTTGCCGAGATAGTGAAAATAGTAATCAATAAATACTGAGGGAACTCAGAGACCGGTGCCAGTGCAGGTCCTCTGCATGCTAAGTGCCGGTCCCCTGGGCCCACTGTTCTTTCTCTATACTTTGTCTCTGTGTCTTATTTGTTTTCTGTCTCTCGTCCTACCTGACAAGAAATACCCACAGGTGTGGAGGGGCTGGTCCCCTTCAGTTCTGAATCAAGGCAATCGTGGTAACAGTGACAATGAAGAGGACGTTGTTAACACTGCAGAAAAAGTGCCTATAGACAGTATGGTAAGGATGTGGGAGGGGATTATTGAGGCACTAGAGCAGCATACATTCATAACAGAACAAGAAATCAGGCAGTTTATAGAATCCAAGAGAGACTTCTAAGATAGAAACCACAGTTAATGAGGCAAATGACTCTGGAAGAAACATTTTAAAAAGCCACCCAGCAGAACACTTCCTCATCCCTAGAAGACCCGCTTCCTGTCCTTCAACCGCTTCTGTTTCTTCTCACCTTAAAAAAATAAAATATGGGCCGGGCGCGGT
>NW_016847302.1:0-1085 GCF_001698545.2 Rhinopithecus bieti | reverse complement strand
ATTTATTTATTTATTTATTTATTTATTTATTTATTTATTTTGAGAGGGAATCTCTGTTGCCTAGGCTGAAGTGCAGTGGTGTGATCTCAGCTCACTGCAACCTCTGCCTCCCGGGTTCAGGTGATTCTCCCATCTCAGTCTCCTGAGTAGCTGGGATTACAGGAATGCGCCACCACGCCTAGCTAATTTTTGTGTTTGTAGTAGAGACAGAGTTTTGCCATGTTGGCCAGGCTGGTCTCGAATCGCTGAACTCAGGTTATCTGCCAGCCTCAGCCTCATAAAGTGCTGGGATTACAGGTATGAGCCATTGCGCCCGGCCATATACAGAAATTCTTTGTAATGTTCTTGCAACTTTTCTCAAAGTCTGAAATTATGTAAAATAAAAGTAAAAGAAAAAAACCTTCAACTTCTTGAAATGTTTTAAAATGATTTAAAATAAATTTTGTTAGTGCTCTTTTTCCCATTGCGTCCTTTTCGTTTTCACTGTCTAGTTTAGCATGAAATCCTTATAATTGGTCCCTTGTCCATTTAGAATCTCTGTGAAGATCTTCTGAGGCCCTCTGAGCAGTGGTGAGCTCTCTCTGGACAGAGACACACAGCCCTCTGGTATACTCTTAAGCATTTACCATGTTCTGCCTTAGGATGCAGCTATTTCTGAAGTCTTCTTTTCCTATATACTTGCAAACTCCTTGGGGTCAGGGACTATCTCTTATCTTCGTATATTTAATGGAATTAAATTGAAAAGAAGTACACAATTTTCAACTTTCCATTCATTAAACATGAAAATGGACACACATTAGACATCATAACTGAGTTCCAATGGAACATCCTGATGATGTCACTATGTTTCTTCTCGTATTTAAAAATGTGTTCTCGGCTGGGCGCAGTGGCTCACGCCTGTAATCCCAACACTTTGGGAGGCTGAGGTGGGCAGGTCACAAGGTCAGGAGTTCGAGACCAGCCTGGCTGACACGGCGAAACCCCGTCTTTACTACAAATATAAAAATTAACTGGGCGTGGTGGCGGACGTCTGTAACGCCAGCTACTCGGGAGGCTAAGGCAGGAGAATCGCTTGAACCTGGGAG
>NW_016847301.1:0-1088 GCF_001698545.2 Rhinopithecus bieti | reverse complement strand
CTTCATCAGTTTCTGCTGGTGCTGCTGCCACCCCCGTTGATCCTTTGGCATGGTGTTGGCAATCTCCTAAGTAGAAAGGAATAATGTTGTCTTCTGTCACGTAGCAAAATAAAAGCTTTTGGCAAGCATGAAGACTGGGAGGCCTTTGCTGCCACACGTATAATTAGAACTTTGGGCTAAACCCATCCCTGAGGAGCGAAACATTACATTTTAAGGCACATGCGTATTTATTTATTTAAATAAAGCAGTTCCCTTCATTCCCTCTGATGACATCACTGCTGAAAACAGCACCCAGTTCTTCACCACTTTAAAGGGGTAACATTTTGCATGCCTTATTTTACTTCAAGCCTTCTGAGCCATGACGAGAGTATTCCAGACCTACGCTCGGGGCCCTTGGATGGGCATTTTTCTTCAGGTGCAAGGATCATTACAAGGAATGCATTCTTAAACCAGGCCAGCTCTCAGCACACCATTTCCACATACGGATATTAATTTATGTGATCACTTGAATACAAACGCTCAGCTGTCTCCATAAGTTATAGAAGCAATCATCCCAGGGAGCATCGGAGACACCGAGAGTCAATTCTTGTGTAATAATTTCATATTCGAGCCAGGGATGCCAAATCACAGCCCCTTTGGATAAAATGTGAGCCTGTGGAAACACTCCCCTCCCCCTTTTTATTATTGTGCATTTTATTTCTCCATAAAATACATTTATGCCCTGGAAAAACAAACCAACCCGGGGGGCCAGGCTGATGATGAGATGCAGGGTGTACCTTGTTGGTGCTGCTGAAGCTTCCTTCCTGGCCGCTAGCAGGCACCATGGCAGGGAAGGGATGGAGCGCTGCTGAGAAAGCTCTCCGGGAGCCTGGAACCTGAAGGAGGGAGAGACATGAGAGATCCATCCAGGAGCCTTGGAATGGAAAGACGTTACATTTGCCCCCACCTCCATCTTGGTAGGAAGCTCCTATTCCCCCCGTCCCCCCTTTTTTTTAAACCCAGCATTACACGCCTGTAATATCAGCACTTTGGTAGGCTGAGGCAGGAGGATCACCTGAGGTTGGAGTTCGAGACCAGCCTGGCCAACA
>NW_016847300.1:0-795 GCF_001698545.2 Rhinopithecus bieti | reverse complement strand
CACAAGAACTTTGTGACGCATACACAAGCTTCAATAGCCAATTCCATCAAGTGGAAGAAAGCGTATCAGTGATTGAAGATCAAATTAATGAAACAAAGAGAGAAGACAAGTTTAGGGAAAAAAGAGTGAAAAGAAACGAACAAAGTCTCCAAGAAATATGGTACTATGTGAAAGGACCAAACCTATGTTTGATTGGCATACTGAAAGTGATGGGGAGAATGGAACCAAGTTGGAAAACGCTCTTCAGGATATTATCCAGGAAAACTTCCACAACCTAGAGAGGCAGGCCAACATTCAAATTCAGGAAATACAGAGAACACTACAAAGATACTCCTCAAGAAGAGCAACCCCAAGACACATAATTGTCAGATTCAACAAGGTTGAAATGAAGGAAAAAATGTTAAGGGCAGCCAGAGAGAAAGGCCGAGTTACCAGCAAAGGAAAGCCCATCAGACTAACAGTGGATTTCTCGGCAGAAACTCTACAAGCCAGAAGAGAGTGGGGCCAATACTCAACATTCTTAAAGAAAAGAATTTTCAACCCAGTATTTCATATCCAGCCAAACTAAGCTTCATAAGTGGAGGAGAAATAAAAATCCTTTACAGACAGGCAAACGCTGAGAGATTTTGTCACCACCAGGCCTGCCTTACAAGAGCTCCTGAAGGAAGCACTAAACATGGAAAGAAACAACCGGTACCAGTCACTCTAACAACATGCCAAATTGTAAAGACCATCAATGATATGGAGAAACTGCATCAATTAATGGGCAAAATAACGAGCTAACATCATAATGAC
>NW_016847299.1:0-1668 GCF_001698545.2 Rhinopithecus bieti | reverse complement strand
AGACAGAGTCTCGCTCTGTTGCCCGGGCTGGAGGGCAATGGCCGGGTCTCAGCTCACTGCAAGGTCCGCCTCCTGGTTTTACGCCATTCTCCTGCCTCAGCCTCCCGAGTAGCTGGGACTACAGGCGCCCGCCACCTCGCCCAGCTAGTTTTTTGTATTTTTTTTTTAGTAGAGACGGGGTTTCACCGTGTTAGCCAGGATGGTCTCGATCTCCTGACCTCATGATCCGCCCGTCTCGGCCTCCCAAAGTGCTGGGATTACAGGCTTGAGCCACCGTGCCCGGCCAGAATAATTTTTAGAACTCCCCAAAAAGATAGAATAAAGATAATTAGGCGAAGTGGTCAGCATAGTGAGTGGAACATTAGCTTGTGCTCAATAAACAATAGCTATAACCATTGTATTTAAATCATCACAACCTCTCAAGGAAACTGAGGCTTCACAGATAAGAAAGTCTTTGTAACAGAATCAGAATTTGAACCCAGATCTGAAATCAGTGCCCTTTCCTCTAGAGTTAAAAATCCACACCAAAGTTACTCCCTTGGGCATGTATCAACCAATATTTCTTTTATAAACAGGAAAACTGTAAAGGAGGGAGATTTGTGCTAAAAATCCCAGAAATCAATAAATGCTTGCCAACTAGTTTTCTCCACTATTGTACAGCAGTGATTCTCAAATGTTAGGGTGAATCAGGATCACCTGTTTGTTAAAATACAGATTGCTGAGTCCCAGTCCCAGCCCAAGAAATTGCATTTTAAACAAATTCCCAGTTGATGAACTTTACTTTTAAAAAGTTCGTTCCTCCTGTGTTAGCTCACTTAGGAATTAAAAAAGAATAACAAAAAAAGAATGTTCATTCCAATTTTTCTGTACAAAAGAGAATGACTGGTGTACAGTAATGATATGTTAGTCCATCCATCCCCAACATCAGAAGCTATCACACTCGGCAGAAGGGGAAGGAACCAAGACAGGATAATGTTCTAAATCAGTGGTTCTCAAGGGTGGGCCCTGCTTACCTACTGAATCAGAAACACTGTAGCTAGGGCATCCCTAACTTGTGTTTTATCAGGTCTTCCAAGTGAGTCTGATACATGCTAAAGTTTGAAAACCACCGCTGTACAAATCTAAGTATTTTGCAAAATCCATCTTCTTACAGGAAGAATGAAGCAATACCATGTTTTTTCCACTTCTGAGAACCTGGGCTCTGGAATCAAATAATTCAAAGTTCAAATCCACACTCAGAAAGTCACTTAATCTCCACGAATTCCAGATTCTCAGCTGCAAAATGGAATAGTTGCCTCCCTTGTTATAACCTTTCCAGAAAGTAACTTGGCATTATATTCCATAATCCCTAGCTGGACTTCAAGAAATCTATCCTACAAAAGTCACTAGAGGCCGAGCGTGGTGGCTCACACCTGTAATCCCAGCACTTTGGGAGGCCAAGGTGGGTGGATCACGAGGTCAGCAGTTTGAAACCAGCCTGACCAACATGGTGAAACTCTGTCTCTACTAAAATACAAAATGAGCCGGGCGTGGTGGCGTGCGCCTGTAATCCCAACTACTCAGAAGGGCGAGGCAGGAGAATCACTTGAACCCAGGAGGCAGAGGTTGCAATGAACCAAGATCGTGCCAGTGCACTCCAGCCTGGGCAACAGAGTGAGACTCCATCTC
>NW_016847298.1:0-495 GCF_001698545.2 Rhinopithecus bieti | reverse complement strand
GTCTGCCTCCATGATTCAATCACCTCCCGTCAGGCCCCTCCTCCAATGCTGGGAATTACAATTCAACATGAGATTTGGGTGGGGGCACAGAGCCAAACCATATCATTCTACCCCTGGCCCCTCCCAAATCTCATGTCCTTCTCACCTTTCAAAACACAATCATCCCTTCCCAACAGTCCCCAAAGTCTTAAGTCATTCCAGCATTAACTCAAAAGTCCAAGTTCAAAGTCTCATTAGAGACAAGGCAAGTCCCTTCCACCTATGAGCCTGTAAAATAAAAAACAAGTTAGTTACTTCCAAGATACAATAGGGGTACAGGCATTGGGTAAATACTGTCTTTCCAAAAGGGAGAAATTGCCCAAAACAAAAGGGCTGAAGGCCACACACAAGTCTGAAACTCAACAGGGCAGTCATTAAGTCTTAAAACTCCAAAATAATCTCCTTTGACTTCATGTCTTACATCCAAGACATGCTGCAACGGGTGGGCTCCCAAGG
>NW_016847297.1:0-1672 GCF_001698545.2 Rhinopithecus bieti | reverse complement strand
CGGGGCCTATCATGGGGGGGGGGGGGGTTTGCTTTGGGGGTTTTACCTGATATAAATGACGAATTGATGGGTGCTGACGAGTTGATGGGTGCAGCACACCAACATGGCACAAATATACATATGTAACAAACCTGCACGTTATATACATGTACACTAGAAGTTAAAGTATAATAATAATAAAAAAAGAATGGCATAGATAGATGGATTGATATTGATAGGTATATAGATAGATACATAGATAGATACATACATGCACACATATGTACATACATACATACATACATAGATGAATGTAAGGCAGAGAAATGAAGATAACAATGTTAATACTTTAGTGAAAATCACCTTGTGTCCATCTTTAAATGATTTTATTTTGGAGAAAAAGACTTTGTTAAACAAATAGTATCTATCAGTTCATTCTATATTAATTATTTAATATTTTCAGTCATTATAATTGAGAGGCAAATTGCTTTTCCAAACCTCTTATTTTGGTCTTTTTATTTAGACTATTCAGAAATGTATGATAAGTAACTCTTAGCCGACTGCATTAAAAACAAGCATGCTAAATACAGTACATAATACACCAAGCACGCTAAATACAGTACATAATAAGGTGATAACAAGTATTAGTTACCACAGTACTCAGATGAACTCGCTCTAGAAATTCAAGGCAAAACTATGTATAATCAATTAGTGATAGAATAATGACACTCCACAAGAAAGGCATCACTTCATGTGGTTTACTTTTTAGACATACATAAAGTGTAGCAGAGATAAAATATATTGAGACAAATTTGTATTAGCTTTACCCTGCCAATATGTTACATGCTGGCATTATCATATCATAAGCATTAGAAAGCATACAATTTACAAGAAAATCTCTTCCAATTTTTAAAAGCAGCCACAAAACTTGGTATAATTTATTTAAAGTTGTAAAGGTACTTGTAGTAAGAAATTGTCAGCTGATGGTTTCTATAATAGAATTAATATATATTAGTATATATCCTACAGTAGAATATATGTATGTGTGTATATATATAAACAGAAAGTAGGATTTATATATAGTATGTGAAACATGTATTTTATGTAATAATGTGTTGAGTAGTTTATTCTTGCAAATCAGAAATTTGAAGGATATGAATAGGAGTGATTCGTGTATCTTATTCAAGATGTATGAATTTAACAATTTTTTATTTGCTATTTACACAGGCAGATAATGCTTTATTTTTAAAATAATTAATTCCAGGAACAAGGTCTCACTTACACAAATATATGTAACACTTAGCAAATTTTTTTAATTTTTAATTTTTGTAGGTATACAGTCAGTGTACAGATTTATGGGGTACATGAGATGTTTTGGCAAAGGCATGCAATGCATAATTATCACATCATGGAGAGTGGGGTATCCATCCCCTCAAGCATTTTTGTGTGTGTGTTACAAACAATCCAATTATGCTCTTTTAGTTATTTTTAAATGTAAAATTATGTTGTTATTGACTTTAGTCCCCTGTTGTGCTATCGATTTCTAAGTTTCATTCATTTTTTCTACTAGCAATTCTTAGAGAATATCCTCGCGAGGGGAATGTAGAACTTGATTGATTATAACATTATAAAAAATAGAAATAAATAGAAAAGTATATATTATAAGACATGCAGTGATTTTATTTTATTTTAT
>NW_016847296.1:0-532 GCF_001698545.2 Rhinopithecus bieti | reverse complement strand
ATCTGCCTCCATGATTCAATCACCTCCCAGGCTTGTGATGGGAGGGGCTGCCAAGGGAGGCCCCTCCTCCAATGCTGGGAATTACAATTCAACATGAGATTTGGGTGGGGGCACAGAGCCAAACCATATCATTCCACCCCTGGCCCCTCCCAAATCTCATGTACTTCTCACCTTTCAAAACACAATCATCCCTTCCCAACAGTCCCTCAAAGTCTTAAGTCATTCCAGCATTAACTCAAAAGTCCAAGTTCAAAGTCTCATCAGAGACAAGGCAAGTCCTTTCCACCTATGAGCCTGTAAAATAAAAAACAAGTTAGTTACTTCCAAGATACAATAGGGGTACAAGCATTGGGTAAATACTGTCTTTCCAAAAGGGAGAAATTGCCCAAAACAAAAGGGCTGAAGGCCACACACAAGTCTGAAACTCAACAGGGCAGTCATTAAGTCTTAAAACTCCAAAATAATCTCCTTTGACTTCATGTCTTACATCTAAGATATGCTGATGCAAGGGGTGGGCTCCCAAGGCCTTGGG
>NW_016847295.1:0-1109 GCF_001698545.2 Rhinopithecus bieti | reverse complement strand
GAGCAGTATACACTGAACTCAATTTATAGTCTTCTATCCCTCACCCCCTTCCCACCCTTTTCCCCAAGTCTATTTTATTATTCTTAGGCCTTTGCATCCTCATAGCTTAACTCCCACTTATGATGAGAGCATTCAGTGTTTTGTTTTCCATTCCTGAGTTACTTCACTTAGAATAATAGTCTCCAGTTTCTTCCAGGTTGCTGCGAATGCCATTAATTCATTGCTTTTATGGTTGAGTAGTATTCAATCATATATATACCACAATTTCTTTATCCACTCATTTATAGTTCACATTCCCACCAGCGGTGTATACGTGTTCCCATTTCACTGCTTCCACATCAACATCTATTATTTTATTTATTTATTTTGAGATGGATGGAGTCTTGCTTTTTCACCCAGGTTGGAGAGCAGTGGCATGATCTTGTCTCACTGTAACTTCTGCCTCCCAGGTTCAAGCCGTTCTTCTGCTTTAGCCTCTGAAGTAGCTGGGATTACAGGCATGTGCCACCTCATCCGGGTAATTTTTTTGGTATTTTTAGTAGAGACAGGGTTTCACCATGTTGTACATGAAGGTGTCAAAATCCTGACCTTAAGTGATCTGCCCATCTTGGCCTCCCAAAGTGTTGGGATTACAGGTGTAAGCCACTGTACCTGGCCAACAATTATTTTTTCATTCTTTGATTATGAACATTCTTGCAGGAGTAAGATGGTATCACATTGTGGTTTTGATTTGCATTTCCCTGATCATTAGTGATATTGAACATTTTTTCCTATGTTTGTTGGCCGTTTGTGTATCTTCTTTTGAGAATTGTTTATTCACATACTTAGCCTCCTTTTTAATGGGATTGTGTGTTTGCTAATTTGTTTGAGTTTCTCGTAGATTCTGGATATTGGTTATCTTTCAGATGTATAGATTGTGAAGATTTTCTTTCACTCTCTGGGTTGTATGTTTAGTCTGCTGACTGTTGCTTTCCTGTGCAGAAGCTCTTTAGTTTAATGAAGTCTCACCTATTTATTTTTGCTTTTGTTGCATTTGCTTTTGGGTTCTTGGTCATGAACTTTTCGCCTAAGCCAATGTCCAAAGGGTTTTCCAATGTCATCTTCTAGAA
>NW_016847294.1:0-654 GCF_001698545.2 Rhinopithecus bieti | reverse complement strand
TGCTCTTGTTGCCCAGGCTGGAGTGCAATGGTGTGATCTCGGCTCATTGCAATCTCTCAGCATCACCCCACACACCCGAGCTCTCTCCCACCCCCAAGGACAGCAGCCCCTTCCTGGGGAGGTGCACAGGATGGGGACCAAAGTCTGATTCAGGAACCAGGCCCCTGGAGAAACAAGAGCTGTCCCAGGATGGAGGGGCCTGCTGCAGGAGCCAGCACAGGAGGCAGAAGCAGCCAGGGTCCCCACCAGCCCCTCCTGCCCTGCCCTCTGGCCGCCCCACACCATTACCATTGCAATCGGCTCATTGAACCTCCCAGGTTCAAGGGATTCCCCTGCCTCAGTCTCTCGAGTAGCTGGGATTACAGGCACCCACCACCATGCCTGGCTAAATTTTTGTATTTTTAGTAGAGACGGGGTTTCACCATGTTGGTCATACTGGTCTTGAACTCCTGACCTCAGGTGATCTTTCTGCCTCAGCCTCCTAAAGTGCTGGGATTACAGGCGTGAGCCACCGCGCCCAAGAACTTCTTTATGTTCCTTTGCTGATGCCCAGAAGAGGCCAGAAGGGCAAACAGGGATCTGACACAGGAGGCAGAATTCTTTTTTATCCTGTTGCCAGGACACGAGACAAGTAGCAGGGAATGAGAAGAAGCT
>NW_016847293.1:0-2025 GCF_001698545.2 Rhinopithecus bieti | reverse complement strand
TCTGATTTCAACTATGAAAAGCTATGTGATACGAAAAGGTGCTCAACATCATTGATTATTAGAGAAATGCAAATCAAAACTACAATGAGATATCATGTTACCCCAGTAAAATGACTTTTTTTCCAAAAAAAAAAAAAAAAAAAAAAAAATAATTTTCCCCAAAAAAAAAAATTTTTTTTCCAAAAAAAAAAAAAAAAAAAAAACAGGCAATAACAAATTCTCGCAAGGATGTGGAGAAACAGGAAGGCTCGTACTCTCTTGGTGAGGATGTAAATTAGTACAACCACCATGGAGATGGGGGTGGTGGGAGTGGGTATGGATAATGAATACAAAACATAGTTAGAATGAGTATTATCTAGTATTTATCTAGCACAACAGGGTGACTACAGTCAACAGTAATTATTGTACATTTTAAAATAACTAAAACAATAAATTAGAATATTTGTAACACAAAGAAATGATCGATGCTTGAGGTGATGAATACCCCGTTTACCCCAATGTGATGGCACACATTGCATACCAGTATCGAAATATTTTATTGCTAGGCTTGGTGGCTCATGTTGTAATCCTAGCACTTTGGGGCCAAGGTGGGCAAATCACTCAAGCCCAGGAATCCGAGACCAGTCCGAGCAACATGGCCCTATAATTCAGAAGGAGTAAGTTGTTTTATTAGTACTTCTGTCCAGCTAGTGAAATTCAAAATTGTGGAAAATGTAGAGGAAATGTTATAAACTCCCATGATCAGCATGATGTGAAAAGAATACACAGGCGTAAAAAAAAAATTAGAGGAAGTACATAGTTAATAGTGTTAGTAGTGTTTTCTCTTTGGGTCAAGACTACAAATGATTTATTTTCTTCTTTGTACTTTTATATATTCTAAATTTTCTATAATAAACATTTAACATTTTATTTAAGTATGTAAAATGTATTTGAAATGTTTTGTAGAAACTAGTGTATTGGTTTGTTTTCACACTGCTGATAAAGACATCCTAGAGACTGGGAAGAAAAGAGGTTTAATATGGACTTACAGTTCCACGTAGCTGGGAAAGCCTCGCAATCATGGCAGAAGGTAAAGAAGAGCAAGTCATGTCTTACATGGAAGGCAGTAGGCAAAAAAAGCACTTGTGCAGGGAAACTACCTTATTTTAAACCATCAGATCTCATGAGACTCATTCACTATCATGAGAACAGCACGGGGAAGACCCACCCCATAATTCAATCATCCCCACCAGGTTCTTCCCACAATATGTGGGAATTGTTGGAGTTAAAATTCAAGATGAGATTTGGTTGGGGACACAGCCAGACCATATCACGTGACTTTCCACCAACAATGGAATAAACTCTAAGCACCTTAGCTACAGACTAATGGTCTTCTATGACTGGACTCCAACCTATCTTTTCACAACTTTGTTTTTTATTTTCATTATTACCCTTCACATACCTTTTATTTCAATAAAAGTAACTCTTTGGCATTTTCCATATAGACTCTTTCTTGACTCTGCATACTTGTATACTCTGTTACTGAATTTTCCTCCATTTCCACACTTGTTCTTAGCCAAAAGGCCAAGAAGCAATTTTCCTCCATTTCCAGATCATTCCAGGCTCACTTTATCTGCTACTTTATCTATGAGTTTTTTCTAAAGGACACACCTAAAGTAAGCAAGCACGTTCTGCTTAATTCCTGTACAAATTTTTACTTTTTTTTTTTTGAGACAGGGTCTTGCTCTCTTGCCCAGGCTGGAGTGCAGCGGTGCCATCACAGCTCACTTCCAGGGCTCAAGTGAGCCTCCTGCCTCAGTTTTCCAAATAGCTGGGACTACAGGTGTGCACCGCCACAAGTGGCTAATTATTTTCATTTTTTTGTGGAGCTGAGGTCTCCCTATGTTGCCTAGACGGGTCTTGAACTTCTGGGCTCAAGCAATCCTCCTATTTCAGCCTCCCAAAGTGCTGGTGTTATAGGCAGGAGCCACCACACCAGACCTATTTCTTATAGAATTAATTATATAAGGGATTCTCTCCTTGGCT
>NW_016847292.1:0-1028 GCF_001698545.2 Rhinopithecus bieti | reverse complement strand
TTATTCAATTCTGAAGGTTCTGAATTCAGGTTTGGCAAGTCTAGATCAGATTCCTAACAGTTTCAATTCCGTGAGACTCTGCTTCCAAAAACTGAGGATTTCTGCATCTGAAGAAGGTGACATCAGGCTTTAGAGAGGCACCTCTGAGCCCTGGTGAAAACCCCAGGGCCTTCGAGGAGGTAGTTCTGTTGTGTTTGTTTCTTTCTTTTTCTTTTTTTCTTTCTTTCTGTCTTTCTTTCCTTTTTTGTTTGTTTGTTTTTGAGACACAGTTTTGCTCTGTTGCCCAGGCTGGAGTGCAGTGGCACAATCTCTGCTCACTGCAACCTCCGCCTCCCGGGTTCAAGCCGTTCTCCTGCCTCAGCCTCCCAACTAGCCGGGATTACAGGTGTGCACCACCACACCTGGCTAATTTTTAGTAGAGACGGGTTTCACCATGTGTTGGCCAGACTGGTCTTGAACTCCTGACCTCAAGTGATCCACCTGCCTTGGCCTCCCAAAGTGCTGGGACTACAGACATGAGCCACCGTGCCCAGCCTTAAGGAGCTAGTTCTGAGCATCTACCCCGGCTCCTCCGGCCTGGAATGCAACTCCTGGCTCCATCAGTGCCCCTCACACTGTCTTCTCTCCCCTTATGCACTTCCCCTTGATGCTCCCCAACCCCACCTCAGCTTCTAAAAACACTACACTCAGTCCCTCCACCTCTCCCCTCCCTTCCTTAACTCACTGCAGACTGCCTTTTGCCCTCAATACACCTGTTTACCAGCAGCCTCCTCGTTGCTGAATCCAGTGTACCTTGCTCCCCAGGTGCTATCCTCCTTAACCTCCTGGAGGCATTTGGTCATGTGGTCCCTCCTTCTCCATGCAGTTCAGGCCAGAACTCCGTGACTGAATCACACAGCCATTCACCAAGACCTCTTCACCTCTTTGGCTCTTGCAGACGAGAGGCTCCTAACAGGTCACTCATCAAATCTCTCCCCTTTTGTCTATCCTTTTCACCCCGGGCCATAATATATATATATATATATATT
>NW_016847291.1:0-1107 GCF_001698545.2 Rhinopithecus bieti | reverse complement strand
TTTCTTTTTTTAACTTTTATTTTAGGCTAAAATTTCTGTATTTTGTTGAAAAAAAGTGGTGAGAGTGTATTCAAGCTTTCACCATTAAGTATAATGTTAACTGTAGGGCTTTTGTGTAAATGCTTTTATCAAGTTGAAGTTCCCTTTTATGCCAGTTTGCTGAGAGTTTTCAAATGACTGAGTGTTGGATTTTGTGAAGTACTTTTGCATTAATTAATATCATCATATGATTTCTCTTCTTTAGCCTGTTCATGTAGCAAGTGGCATTGGTTGGTGTTTGAATGTTAACCCAGCCTAGCATAACAAGAATAAATCCCAATTGTTCATGGTGTATAAATCTTTTTACACTCTGCTGGATTGCATTTGCTAATATATTGCTGAGAATTTCCGCATCTGTGAAAAGATTGACTTGTAATGATTGTTTGTTATTTTGTTTTTTCTTGGGGATGGAATTGTCTTTGTCTGATTCTGGAATCAAGAGCCTTATGAAATGTGTTGAGAAGTATGCCTTCCTCTTCTATTTCTGAAAGCGATTGTATGAAACTGGTACTAATTCTTCTTTAAATTTTTAGTAAAATTATTCTGGGAAACCATCTTGGCCAAAATGTTTCTTTTCGGGAGCTTTAAATTTCCTTCTTTTTTAACTTTTATTTTAGGTTTAGGGGTACAGGTAAACAGACAACCTGCAAAATGGGAGAAAATATTTGCAAACTATGCATCTCAAAAAGGTCTAATATCCAGCATCTATAAGGAACTTAAACACATTTACAAGAGAAAACCAACCCCATTAAAAAGTGGGCAAAGGACGTGAACAGACACTTCTCAAAAGAAAACACACCTGCAGTCAACAAACATACGGGAAAAAGCTCAACATCACTAACCATTAGATAAATGCAAATCAAAATCACAATGAGATACCATCTTGTACCAGTCAGAATGGCTATTATTAAAAAGGAGCTTTAAATTTCAAATCAATTTCTTAGATGTGTATAAGACCAATCAGGTTTTCTACTGCATTTTGTTTTGAGTTTTATTAATTTATGGTTTTTGAGGAATTGGTTCATTTATTCTAAATTGTATTTATGAACATGAAGTTGTTCATAATAT
>NW_016847290.1:0-658 GCF_001698545.2 Rhinopithecus bieti | reverse complement strand
ATATTCTGTTTACATCAAAAGAAAAAGAGGGGAGGTACTGTGTTCCAACGTATAAACAGAAAGAAGGTAAAACTTTTGTACCCCTTATGCTGCATCAGGAGAACAGTGAAAGTGAAGACTCCATGCATGTTGGATGTGGTGGCTTGTGCTTGTAATCCCAACTATCCGTTCATGTTCTCATGGTACTCTTTTTTCTTATCTTTTTTTTTTTTTT
Organism: Rhinopithecus bieti; assembly: GCF_001698545.2. Classification (NCBI taxonomy): domain Eukaryota; kingdom Metazoa; phylum Chordata; class Mammalia; order Primates; family Cercopithecidae; genus Rhinopithecus; species Rhinopithecus bieti. Next base: position 444 of record NW_016847290.1, on the reverse strand, counting down.
TTTTTTTTTTTTTTAAAGAGACAAGGTCTCACTCTGGTGCCCAGGCTGGAATGCAGTGATGGCATCATAGCTCACTAGAGACTCAAACTCCTGGGCTCAAGTGATCCTCTGGCTGCAACCTCCCAACTAGCTGGGGCTACAGGTGTGCACCACCTCACCTAGCTAATTTTTTTAAAGTTTTTGTAGAGATGGAGTATCACTTTGTTACCCAGGCTGGTCTTAAACTCCTGGTCTCAGGCAGCCCACCTCGGCTTCCCAAAGTGGTGGGATTACAGGGATGAGCCGCTGAGCCCTGCCTCTCATGGTACTCTTCTACAGCAATTGGTCTTCCTGGTTTCAAAGCCCAAGCAATGGTACAAACTATATTGTTGCATTGAAGGCAGTCTACAATATGGATAAGTTATCATAAGTTAATAAATTGCAATACTTTAAGAAAGTATCGGC
>NW_016847289.1:0-1026 GCF_001698545.2 Rhinopithecus bieti | reverse complement strand
TTTTTTTTTTTTTTTTTTTTTTTTTGTGTGTGTGTGTGTGTGTGTGTGTGTGGAGACAGGAGTTTGCCCTTCTCTCAGGCTGGTCTTGAACTCCTGATCTCAAGGACCCGGCCGCCCCAGCCTCCCAAAGGGCTGGGATTAAAAGCGTGAGCCACAGCGTCTGGTAATCACTGCACTTCTAGGTAATTGACTTCATTGCTTCCTGATTTATCCTTCTGCACGTCTGCCTTATTTTTCCTTTCTTCTTGCACTTCAGAAATTAATATAGTACTATAAATATTCCTTTGCATTTTGCTTTTTCTTCACTTAACAATGTCTTCTAGAAATTGCTCCGTAGAAGTTAATAGATATCGTCCCTATTCACTCTGTTTCACAGGGGGGTTTATTCTTGTAATTGCCAGCACTTTGAGAAACGGAGGCGGGCGGATCGCTTGAGTCCATGAGTTCGAGACTAACATAGCGAAGCCCTGTTTCTACTAAAAATACAAAACATAGGCCGGGAGCGGTGGCTCACGCCTGTAATCCCAGCACTTTGGAAGGCCGAGGTGGGCGGATCACCTGAGGTCAGGAGTTGGAGACTAGCCTGACCAACATGGTGAAACTCCGTCTCTACTAAAAATACAAAATTAGACAGGAGTGGTGGTGCATGCCTGTAATCCCATCTACTCGGGAGGCTGAGGCAGGAGAATTGCTTAAACCCAGGACGCGGAGGTTGCAGTGAGCCGAGATCGAGCCATTGCACTCCAGCCTAAGCAACAAGAGCTAAACTCCGTCTAAAAAAAAAAAAAAAAAAGTTAAGGGGGGGGGGGGGGAGTGGGCGCCCGTAGGCCAAAAAAAAAAAAAAAAAAAAAAAACCCCTTTTCCTCATCAACAACAACAAAAATTGCAAATATCGTACTAAGACTCCCCTCCCCCATTTTGCTATTGAAACCTGATGCACAAACTTAAAAAAAATTTAATGCATTCCATTTCCCCCACTAGCATTTCAGATTTAACTTATTTGTTTCTGTTTTCCCCATAAAGTCC
>NW_016847288.1:5828-7014 GCF_001698545.2 Rhinopithecus bieti | reverse complement strand
ATATATATATATATATATCATTGTAATCATCAGCCAAATAAAGTTACAGACTATTTCTACCAACATTTCTGAAAGTTTCTTTAATTACTTCTAATCCAGAATCCCGTCCTCCCAGAGGCAATCTAATTTAATTTTATTTTTATTTATGTATTTATTTTTAGAGACAGGGTCCTCTCTCTCACCCAGGCTGGAGTGCAGTGGTGCAGTCATAGCTCACTGCAGTCTTAAACTCCTGGGCTCAAGTGATCTTCCTGCCTCAGCCTCCCAAGTGCTAGGACTGCAAGTGCATGCCACCATGCCCTGCTAATATTTTTAATTTTTTTAGAGACATAGTCTCATTGTGTTGCCTAGTCTGGTCTCAAACTCCTAGGCAAATGCAAGTCTCCTGCCTTGGCCTCCCAAATTGTTGGGATTACAGGTGTGAGTCACCGCACCTGGCCCTATTTATCTTGACACATACTAAATTAAGTAATAGCTACACTAATTAACTAAATTACTAAATGTCACAATAAATTAACAAAATTAATAAGACTAATGCTGGAGTGTTATTGTGTCTTGAAATCAGGGTAAGTCCCCCAACTTTATTCTTCAAGAATGTCTTGACTAATAATATAGGAAATTTCCATTTTCATATACATTTTTAAATCAGCTTGTCAAGTTTTACAAAAGTTTCCTGGAATTCCCACTGGGATAGCATATATCTACAGACCAATTTCTCAAAAATTGACATCTGCACAATCCAGGAACATGGTGTGTTTCTTCATTTATTTAGTTCTTTTTTAACAGTTGTCAGCAATGTTTTATAGCTTTCAGTGCATAGAGCTTAGCCTTTTATTAAATTTATTCTTAGCAATCTGAGTTTTATGCTATTATAAATGGCCTTTTAAAAATTTATTTTCTGGCCAGGCTCATGCCTATAATCCCAGCACTTTGGGAGGCCGAGGTGGGTGGATCACCTGTGGTCAGGAGTTCGAGACCAGCCTGGCCAACACGGTGAAACCCCGTCTCTACAGAAAATACAAAAATTAGCCAGGAATGGTGGCGTGGACCTGTAATCCTAGCTACTGGAAAGCCTGAGGCATGGGAATCACTTGAACCCAGGAAGTAGAAATTGCAGTGAGCTAAGATCATGCCACTGAACTCCAGCCTTGGGCAACAGAGTGAGACTGTCTCAAAAAAAAAAAAA
>NW_016847288.1:0-4140 GCF_001698545.2 Rhinopithecus bieti | reverse complement strand
AGTCTCGCTCTGTGGCCCAGGCTGGAGTGCAGTGGCTGGGTCTCAGCTCACTGCAAGCTCCGCCTCCCGGGTTTACGCCATTCTCCTGCCTCAGCCTTCTGCTTGTAGCTGGGACTACAGGCGCCTGCCAACTCATCCGGCTAGTTTTTTGTAGTTTTTAGTAGAGACGGGGTTTCACCATGTTAGCCAAGATGGTCTCGATCTCCTGACCTCGTGATCCACCCGTCTCAGCCTCCCAAAGTGCTGGGATTACAGGCTTGAGCCACCGCACCCGGCCGAGGACTAGATAATTCTTATGGGGGAAAGCCAGCTAAATATAGAACACATTTTGTTTCCCTTCTTTCAAGAGCCATGGCCATTCCAGTGTCTGCCTACCTTTGGTTTTTCTTCATTGCCATCAACAGTTGTTTTTTTATATTTTGTCCAGCGTTTATAGCTGTTATTGAATAGTGGGTTGGTCTGATAAAAGCTACACTGTCATTACCAGAACTGGAACCATCTACTGGTTTTGGTTTTTTTTTGTTGTTTTGTTTTTATTATTTATTTATTTATTTATTTTTCTTAAGAAGTCTGTTGTAGTTGAGCAGGAATTTATGCTAGGAGCCACATTCTGTGTGTGCATGTCCAGCCCTCAACAAATGCACAAACTTGTGATTCCTTGGTGACTTTAATATCAGCAAACGTAACTCTCATCATCAGACAGAAGGCAGATGGAGGTAAATGGAGAAGGGAGGGAAGGATAGATGGGTTACAGGATTCATTGCTTTCACCAAGAGCTTAATGTTTTAAAGGCAGGGGACAGATGATAGAAAAATACATTCAAAGAAGAGAACTTTATGGGGAAAACTAAAACCTCTGAGGTTCCCACTATGTGCTAAATTTGTGGTTACGTGTTACTTCATCAAGTGCCACAGCTAGCCACTTGGATTTTTTTGTGTGTGTTTTCTTTGAATTGGAGTTTCACTCTTACTGCCCAGGCTGGAGTGCAATGGTGCGATCTCGGCTCACTGCAAACTCTACCTGCCAAGTCCAAGTGAATCTCCTGTCTCAGGCTCCTGAGTAGCTGGGATTACAGGCATGCACCACCATGCCCAGCTAATTTTGTATTTTTATTAGAGACAGGGTTTCTCCATGTTGGTCAAGTTGGTCTTGTACTCCTGACCTCAGGTGATCCATCTGCCTTGGCCTCCCAAAGTGCTGGGGTTACAGGTGTGAGCCACTGCACCTGGCCCAGCTAGCCACTTTGACAGGCAAGAAAGCTCAAGCAAAACCCCCACAACATTAACAAAACAACAACAAAAAGACATTCCTGGGTTTCCAACCCAAGTCCATGGTCAAAGCCCATCTTCTTTCCACCATGCCAGAAAACTCCTAACATATTGTCCAAACTCAATAACCTTGAGTGAAGTGTGTGAAGTGAAATAACCTTAAATGAGCCTTAATAAAACCTTAACTAGAGTAATAGAATTTTTCTTGGGTTACAGAGAAAAATGGAAAACACCAACCAGTCTCTTGCACCCCTCTGATCTGAGAAGAAGGCCTGCCTTGTTCAACCCTTCCACCTGTTACCTGGATTCCCACTATGCCAGTTCTCCAACATCTTTACTTTCATTCTTCAAACATTTATTAAATGCAAAGCTCTGGGCTCAGTATTAGCGATAAGTGGTAATAAAATGCAGCTCAATCTTCACAGTCTAGCAGAAGAGACCAACATCTAAACAGGTAAGTATAATACATTGTAGAAACTGCTATAATCAAAGTATATATAGGGTAGAGGAGTTTATTTAAACTCTGGTTTATTCTAACAAAGATCAAAGATCTGACTCTTCAAAGATACAAATTTTAGACTAACATAGAATAAAAAATAAGTATGAAAAAGACACTTCTAAGAAAGGAAAATGGAGTCACTCATAAGGGTAGCTCCCCAGGCAGGCCATGGAGTTTCGAAGATAGCCATGAGTCTGGTGCTGAGCTTTGCAGATGGTGGCACAAAGAAACCATCCTGGTCGCTTCCAGGATGGCCGAATAGGAATAGCTCTGGTCTGTAGTTCCCAGCGAGACCCAAGCAGAAGACGGGTGATTTCTGCATTTCCAACTGAGGTACCTGGTTCATCTCATTGGGACTGGTTGGACAGTGGTTGCAGCCCATGGAGGGCGAGCCAAAGCAGGGTGGGGTGTCGCCTCACCTGGGAAGTGCAAGGGGTTAGAAGATTCCCCTTTCCTAGCCAAGGGAAGCTATGAGTGACTGGACCTGGAGAAGCAGTACACTCCTGCCCAAATACTGTGCTTTTCCTAAGGTCTTCACAATCGGCAGACCAAGAGATCCCCTCCCATGCCTGGCTCGGCGGGTCCCACACCCATGGAACCTTGCTCACTGCTAGTGCAGCAGTCTGAGATTGACCTGGGATGCTGGAGCTTGGTTGAGGGAGGGGTGTCCACCATTGCTGATGCTTGAGTAGGCCATTCTATGCTCACAATGTAAACAAAGAGCAGGGGAGCTCAAACTGGGTGGAGTGCCCCCGCAGCTCAGCAAGGCCTACTGCCTCTCTAGATTCCACCTATGGGGGCAGGGCATATCTGAACAAAAGGCAGCAGACAGCTTCTCCAGACTTAAACGTCCCTGCCTGACAGCTCTGAGGAGAGCAGTGGCTCTCCGAGCACAGCGTTTGAGCTCTGATAACAGACAGACTGCCTCCTCAAGTGGGTCCCTGACCCCCGTGTAGCCTGACTGAGAGACACCTCATAGTAGGGGCTGATAGACACCTCATGCAGGTGAGTGCCCCTCTGGGACGAAGCTTCCAGAGGAAGGATCAGGCAGCAATATTTGCTGTTCTGCAGCCTCTGCTGGTGATACCCAGGAAAACAGGGTCTGGAGAGGACCTCCAGTAAACTCCAACAGACTTGCAGCTGAGGGACCTGTTAGAAGGAAAACTAACAAACAGAAAGGAATAGCATCAATATCAACAAAAGGGACATCCACACCAAAACCCCATCTGTAGGTAACCAACATCAAAGACCAAAGGTAGATAAAACCACAAAGATGGGGAGAGACCAGAGCAGAAAGGCTGAAAATTCCAAAAACCAGAATGCCTCTTCTCCTCCAAAGAAACACAACTCCTCACCAGCAAGGGAACCAAACTGGATGGAGAATGAGTTTGATGAGTTGACAGAAGTAGGCCTCAGAGGGTCAGTAATAACAAACTTCTCCGAGCTAAAGGAGCATGTTCTAACCCATCGCAAGGAAGCTTGAAAAAAGGTTAGATGAATGGCTAACTAGAATAAACAGTGTAGAGAAGAGCTTAAATGACCTGATGGAGCTGAAAACCACAGTATGAGAACTTCGTGAAGCATACACAAGCTTCAATAGCCAATTCAATCAAGCAGAAGAAAGGACATCAGTGATTGAAGATCAAATTGGTGAGATAAAGCAAGAAGACAAGCTCAGAGAAAAAAGAGTGAAAAGAAACGAACAAAGCCTCCTGAAATATGGAACTATGTGAAAAGACCAAATCTACGTTTGATTGGTGTACCTGAAAGTGACAGGGAGAATGGAACCAATTTAGAAAACACTCTTCAGGATATTATCCAGGAGAACTTCCCCAACCTCGCAAGGCAGGCCAACATTCAAATTCAGGAAATACAGAGAACACCACAAAGATACTCCTCAAGGAGGGCAACACCAAGACACATAATTGTCAGATTCACCAAGGTTGAAATGAAAGAAAAAATGTTAAGGGCAGTCAGAGAGAAAGGTCGGGTTACCCACAAAGGGAAGCCCATCAGACTAACAGTGGCTCTCTCTGCAGAAACTCTAGAAGCCAGAAGAGAGTGGGGCCAATATTCAACATTCTTTTTTTTGTTTTGTTTTGTTTTGTGATGGAGTTTCACTCTTGTTGTTCAGGCTGGAGTGCAATGGCGCAATCTCAGCCCACTACAACCTCCACCTCCTGGATTCAAGCAATTCTCCTGCCTCAGCCTCCCGAGTAGCTGGGATTACAGGCATGTGCCACCACGCCCAGCTAATTTTGTATTTTTAGTAGAGACGGAGTTTCTCCATGTTGGACAGGCTGGTCTCGAACTCCCGACCTCAGGTGATCCACCCGCCTCAGCCTCCCAAAGTGCTGGGATTACAGGCATGAG
>NW_016847287.1:0-672 GCF_001698545.2 Rhinopithecus bieti | reverse complement strand
ACCTTCTTCACCATAGCCGTCCCTATACTCCTGAATGTCTCTTGGTAGCTTTTCACCAAAAGAATTCTGGAATCCTCTGGGAGAAGAAAGGTATATTTCTGTGAGTGGAACGCACACGTCACAAAGCAGCTCCTCCGAAAGCTTCTCACCAAATTCTATCTGAAGACGTTTCCTTTCTCACTGTAACCCTCAAATCACTCCTGAATATCCCTTCGCAGTCTAAACAAAACAGTGTTATGATAGTGCTCAATGAAAAGAGAAGCTTAACTGTGTGAGCGTATTCATGTGACACAGAGCAGGTTCACAGAAAGCTTCCGTCTGGTTTCTCTCTGAGGTTATTTCTCTTTTAGGGTATTCTAAAGAGTGTATCCAAATGTCCTTTCTCAGATTTCACAGAAACAGTGATTTCAAACTACTCAATGCAAATAATGAATTAACTCTTTGAGATGAATACAAACATCAAAAAAGAGTTACACAGAAAGCTTCTCTCGAATATTCGAAGGGAAAAATTTCCTTGCTCACCACAGGCCTTTGGTTGTCACTTACTATACCTTCACAGAACCCTCAGAGGCCGACTTTCAAACTGGGAAATGTCAAGTAAGCATTAACCCTGTGAAAAGAGGGCATGTCAGAGAGCAGTTTCTTCGAGTGCACTTTCTGTTTTCATTGGAC